>NC_073633.1:39643712-39946742 GCF_029407905.1 Bubalus kerabau
CTTGAGTTTCTTACAACATAGCGTAAGAAACTCCTACATTGCCAAAATGCAGACCTGGGTCATTGGTCACTTGAACAAGGACAAGGTTACAATCATTACTCTTTAACGCTGATATGGAGCATCTCACTGTCCTTTGTGGTTAAGAATGGATTTCCCTGATAATGACTTCTCTTAGATTCTGCTAATTTTCAGGCCTATAAGTCCTGAAAGTCAGTAATAGTCACTGCATAGTACTTGCAGATCTCTGGGGTCAAATTATAAATAAGCAAGGGGTAGATACTAAATTATTCGTAATATTTGAGAAGTTCTGAATATATGGCTTATAAAACTTTAACAGGTAACAATTTAATTGTGCATTGATAAAATTTTTAGTTATAAGGAATGAAAAATATATTTCAGATGTTATTAAATCAGATAGTTATTAGGCTTAGATTCTACGAACTGACTAATAGCTCACAGAATTTAAGATTTATTGAGTACTTCCTATGGGCTAGAAACTATAAGTACTTTACATGTATTAACTCATTTAATCCTCATGGAAACCTTAAGGAAAATATACTATTACTACTTCTAATTAATAAATGAGAGAACCAAAACACAGAGATATTAAGTAATTTGCAGAAGATCACAGGCAAGAATTTGAACCACACAAGTCTGACTCCACAGCCTGAGGTCTTAGAAGTAGCTCCAAAGGTCATATTACTTGTTTTGAAAAGGATTAACTTAGGAATTTATTGAAAAATGTAAGTGGTCAAGTTGGGATGGAAAACCAGCTTTTTTAATTCCCAAATTATAACATATTTTACTAGCCTAGCCCACTGAAAACTAGCCAGGGATTTCTCTTTAATAGCACAAGAGAATCACTTTCTAAAATGGTAAGAACGCCAATCAGCAGTAGATCTAGGATCACATCAGAGCAGGCAGGGAGGACACTGAGAAGGTGACATGATCAACCACGCACTGTGAAGGTCACAGAGGACATACCTAGACACAGCTGCGGCGCTCAGGCCCAAGATCTCCCACTGGGCTCTGCTCCACTAGCCCTCTCCCCTTTTAACCTGTGACCCTGAAATTTGGATGCTGCTTACAGATTTTGATATTGACACAACAATCTGACTTGGTTATTTTTCACTGACTCTGTATCCACCTCATCCGTCCTTCATAGACCTTAATATTGAATCTTGTTTTTTAAAATCCTCTCCCTTTATTTAATGCTTTAGGGAAGACATTCTTGACACTGGACCAAACCTCACTATTATTAACTCAGACTTGAAACACGTCCTCTGGTATGTAACATTATTTAATAGATTTCAACTTCTCAAAACTGGAATTTCTTAAACCTAGTAATGAATCAAGATCATGGAGCTTTTTAAAAATATGGATTCTGAAGAAAACATAACTTTGGGATAGGCAAATATTTCCAAAATAGGAAACGTATAGTATTAATAAAAGGTAAAACATAAAAATTAAGACCTGTCAATCAAAAGTCACTATTAGGGAGTAAAAAAATAAGTCACAGTGTAGAAGAACATATTTTCAACACATACACAAATAAAGGATTCACACAAATTGGTAAGAAGACAGACATCACTAGAAAAAAAGGCAGAAAATTTGATCAGGGTCTTTACAAAGGAAAGATAACCAAATGATAAAAAACAATAAAAAGATTCTCAACATTCATGAGGCAAACTTGAGGTAAAACCATAATGAGATACCACTATTACTTACCAAGACATATAAAATTTAAAAGATTCATATAACGAAACATTAGCAAGTTTGTGGAGGCTTGTTTATTGCTGCAAGTATAAACTGGTAGAACCACTTGGAAAACTATTTGGCAGTATCTGCTAAAACTAAATATATGCATACCATCTGACCAGCAATTCTACTTCAAGGAAAATAACCAACAGAAACACATGCATAATTTTACCAAAAGGCACGCTAGGAATTTTCACGGCATTGCTATCATAACAGACAAAAATTTTTTAAGTTAATCACAAAACAGATGGATAAATAATGGTACACTCATAGAATACTATAAAAAATGAGAATGAACAAACTATCATCACAGGTAAAAAAAACTTAAAAGTCTTGCAAACACAATGTTGAGTGAAAGAAATCAGGGACAATATACAGTGAATGAACCATTTATACAAAAATGAACCATTTATACAAAAGTCATGAACTGGTAAAGCTAATCCATGAAGAGTGGAAGTCAGTATTGTGATTACTTTGGAGAGGTTAATGCCTGGGATGGGGCAAGGGGACAGCTAGTGATGGCTTATCTCTTGTTTTGTGAGACACTAATTACTTGGGTGTACAGACTTTGTGACAATTATTTAAACTATATACATGTGATTTTGTAAACTTTTCTGTGTGTTATATTTTAACAAAAAATTTACCTTAAGGAAGTACATATTGCTGGGGCTTTTTCTCAGACCTAGAGAATCAGAAATTCCTGCTTAGAGGCCAGGGAATTTTATTATTAAAATAAAATTATTTAAATTATTAAAAATAAAAATTAAAGAACTAAAAATCAAAGCAGAAATAAATAGCCTAGGGACTAAAAAAGAAACTAAGAGTTGATTTTTTGAAAAGATAAACAAAATGAATAGACATCTAACTGGACTCACCAAGAAAAAAGAGACAGGATGCAAAATAAAGAAATCGGAAATGAAAAAGGAATTATAACTGACACCAGAGAAACACAGTGTATCATAAAAGATTACTATGAACAATTACTATGACAATAAAATGGATAACCTAGAAGAAATAGATAAATTCCTAGAAACATACAATCTACTAAGACTGAATCAGGAAGAAATAGAAAGCATGAAAAAACCAATTATCAGTAATAAAATTAAATCTGTAATAAAAAAAATTCTGAACAAACAAAAGTACAGGACTAGACAATTTCACAGGTGAATCTAACCAAACATTTAAAGAATTAATGCCCATTCTTCTCAAATTATTCCAAAAAGTTAAAGAGAAAGGAGTACTTACAAACTCATTCTACAAGGCAAGCATCACTGATACCAAAATCAGACAAGAACACTAGAAAAAGAGAAAATTATAGTCCAATATGACTGATGAACATAGATGCAAAAATCCTGAAGAGAATATTAGCAAACTGAATTCAGCAATACATTAAAAGAATTGTACACCATGATCAAGTAGAATTTATCTAAGGGATGCAAAGAGAGTTCAATATCCACAAATCAGTCAATATCACATGCCACATTAATAAACAATAAAAGCCATAAGATCATCTCAATAGATGCAAAAAAATTTTTTGAAAAAAAATCAACATCTATTTATAATAAAACTTCTCAACAAACTGAGTATAGAGGGGGAAATACCTCAAAAAATAAAGGTCATATATGATAAAATCACAGCCAACATCATCAGTTCAGTTCAGTTCAATTGCTCAGTCGTGTCCGACTCTGCGACCCCATGAATCACAGCACGCCAGGCCTCCCTGTCCATCACCAACATCATATTCAGCAATAAAAAGAAAAATGAAAGCATTCCCTCTAAGATCAGGAACAAGACAATGCTACTCACTCTTACCAAAACTCCAATACTTTGGCCACCTGATGAGAAGAGCTGACTCATTTGAAAAGACCATGATGCTGGGAAAAATTGAGGGTTGGAGGAGAAGGGGACGACAGAGGATGAGATGGTTGGATGGCATCACTGACTCGATGGACATGGGTTTGTATAGACTCCAGGAGTTGGTGATGGATAGGGAGGCCTGGCGTGCTGCAGTTCGTGGGGTCGCAAAGAGTCAGATACGACTGAGTGACTGAACTGAACTGAACTTACCACTTTTATTTAACATAGTATTGGAAATCCTAGCCACAATAATCATAAAAGAAAAAGAAATAAAGGATAATCAATTGAATAGGAAAAATTAAAACTGTCAATGTTTGTAAATGATTACATATATATAATGTTAATGACACTACCAATTACTATTAAAACTAATAAATGAATTCAGTAAAGATGCAAGATACAAATACATTTGTATATTTTGTATATACTTTTTATATTTATTTTTTGTATATTTTTGTATATATATTTGTATATACAAGATACAAATATATAGAAATCTGTTGCGGTTGTACACACTAACAGTGAACTATCAGACAGAGAAATTATTAAAACAATTCCATTTATACTTGCATCAAAAAGAATAAAGTACCTAAGAATAAATCTAACTAAGGAGGTAAAAGAAAACTATACCCTAAAAACCATCATAAGATACTGATGAAATAAATTTAAGACAGGACAAATGAATGGAAAGATAAAGTATGTCTATGGATTGGAAAAATCAATATTTTTAAAATGATCATATTTCCCAAGGCAATCTAAAAATGTAATATAATACGTATCAAAATACCAATAGTATTTTTCATAGAACTAAAACAAGTAATTCTAAAATTTATATGGACACATAAAAGTCCCCAAATAGCCAAAACAATCTTGAGAAAGAAGAATAAACCTGGAAGTATCACACTCCCTCATTTAAAATTACAGTTATCAAAATAGTATGGTACTGGGACAAAAACACATACATAGATCAATGGAATAGAATAAAAAGCCCAGAAATAACCCTACACTTGTATGGTCAGTTAATTTGCAACAAAGGGGGCAAGAATATACAATGCGGGAAAAACACTCTCATAAATGGTCTTAGGAAAACTGTACAACTACATTCAAAATAATGAAATTGGACTACTTTTATATATGTATATATACTTTCACATACCATGGCTCAGACAGTAAAGCATCTGTCTACAATGCAGGAGACCCGGGTTTGAGCCCTGGGTTGGGAAGATCCACTGGAGAAGGAAATGGCAATCCACTCCAGTACTATTGCCTGGAAAATCCCATGGACAGATGAGCCTGGTAGGCTACAGTCTATGGGGTCGCAAAGAGTCAGACACGACTGAGCAACTTCACTTTCATTTTCATACTTTCATATATATACTTTCATATATATATATATGTATATATATATATAAACTCAAAACAGTTTTAAAGTCATAAATGTAAGACTTTAAATCATGAAACTTTTAGAAGGAAAAACATTATACTCCATGACATCAGTGTTAGGGGTTTTGTTTTTGGATATATCTTCTCAGATAAGGGAAACAAGCAAAAATGAACAAATGTTACTACATAAAACTAAAAAGCTTTTGCATGGCAAAGGAAACTATCAATAAAACAAAAAAGCTTCCTACTGAATGAGAGAAGATGCTTGCAATAGATACATGTGTTAAGGAGTTAATATCCAAAATATAGAAATAACTCATACAACTCAACATTAAGCAAAAAACAACTCAAAAAATTAGCAGAGGGCCTGAATAAACATTTTTCTAAAGAAGATATACAAATGACCAACAGACACATGAAAAGATGCTTAACATCATTAATTGCCATGGAAATGCAAATCAAAAGCACAATGAAATACCAACGCACAGTTGTCAGAAGGGCTAACATTAAAGAGATAATATATAAGAAGTGTTGGTGAGGATGTAGAGAAAGGGAACCTTGAGCAGTATTGGTAAGAATATAAATTGGTACAGCTACTGTGTGAAAGAGTATGGAGACTGCTCAAAAAAATTAAAGCAAGAACTACTGTGCAATCCAGCGATTTCAATTCTGGGTATTCTTTCAAAGAAAATCAAAACACTAACTCAAAAAGACATCTGAACTATGATGTTCAGATCAGCATTATTCACAATAGCCAATATATGGAAGCAACCTAAGTGTCCACTAATAGATGAGTTGATAAAGATGTGATATACACACACACACATGCGCGCATGCACACACACACACATGCAAACACATACACACAATGTAATATCACTCAGCCATTAAAAAAAATAATAAAATCTTGCCATTTGTGACAACATGGAATAAGTGAAGTCAGACAGAGAAAGACAAATACCATATAATTTCACTTATATATGGAATCTAAAAAACAAATAAAATTTAGAAAAACAGAACGAATGAACAAACATAACAAAACAGAAATAGAATCATGGATACAGAGAACACATAAGTAGTTGCCAGATGGGAGGTTGGTGGAGGTTAGTGGAGGGAGGTTAGTGAGGGAAATAGATGGGAGATTGAAAGGTAAAACTTCCAGTTACAAAATAAGTGAGTCACAAGGATGAAAAGTACTTTATGAATGATATAATCAATAATAATGTAATAGCTTTATAAGGTGACTAGACTTGCAAACATTTTCTTAAAAAAAGAAAAAAACATTCCCAGTTATTCTAATAAGCAATTAGTTTTGGGAATGGCCAAGAATAACTCCTGCAGAAGCAAAATACTAAAAATTAGTCAAATACAAAGCAAAATACAAAAAAACTTAAAAATTCTAATGTCAGAAGGTTTATTTCACATTGAGCAACATATCCTAGAAAACAAGTAGACCAAGGAAGAGGACATTTCAGTCACATAAAGTCACATGCCCCTGCCTGGGTGATCAGATGGAGAATCTGGATTCAGTCCAGCAAGAGCCACCTGCCCTCTTTCAAGTGCAGGCTGCAGCTGAAGAGACAATAATACAGCTGTGGAATATCGTCAGAGAGTCCCTTTACCCACATTCTTGTCCTGATGAGTCACTCTGTAAAAAAAAGTATGTAACTGTTGTGTGCTGAATCTCAGCCTCTGAAATCAAGCAGCAAGTTAATTCACTTTAGAGAAGGGGGGAAATCCCTCTCTCCTGCCTTCTGTAATGGAGGTAACCCAGTCCTCAGCCTCCCATGCCCCTCCATGCCAAGTAAGCAGGCTGTGGGTTTCCTGGTAAAGAGAAGTTGTCTTCTTTGGATCAAGCTAGACTGATGTGAATTTTGAAACGTCCAAACAACTTTGCAATGCTCTCCGCTTAACAATGCTATACTATGTTATCCTGACAAAGGGCTATGCAAAGGCTAAAATAAAATCAGTGAGTCTCAATTCTTCCAGTAAATGTTCTTTGGAGATCTCTGATCTAGCTGACTCAATTAAACCATTGTTAGCAAAATCAATTAGGATTTTGTCTTGTATTTGTTCTGTCACCTTGAGGGTTTATTCTTAAAAATGACTGTGTTGAAGAAAATCATCAGGTGACCTCCTCCCTAAAAATCCAAACTGATTTATTTATTTTTTATTGAGTTGCTATTGCCTACTCAACAGCTTCATTTGGATGGCTAACAGGCAGCTCAGATTTAACATGTTCTATACTAAGACTCTTGAGAGTCCCTTGGACTGCAAGGAGATCCAACCAGTCCATTCTGAAGGAGATCAGCCCTGGGATTTTTTTGGAAGGACTGATGCTGAAACTGAAACTCCAATACTTTGGCCAGTGTGAAGAGTAGACTCATTGGAAAAGACCCTAATGCTGGGAGGGATTGGGGGCAGGAGGAGAAGGGGACGACAGAGGATGAGATGGCTGGATGGCATCACTGACTTGATGGACGTGAGTCTGAGTGAACTCTGGGAGTTGGTGATAGACAGGGAGGCCTGGCTTGCTGCGATTCATGGGGTTGCAAAGAGTCGGACACGACTGAGCGACTGAACTGAACTGAACTGAACTGAGGAATAAAGAACAAACCTGAGTCTCTAATACAGCATTAGCCCTTGACAAGACAAATAAGTCACATGTTGGCAAGTTAACTACATTGGTTCCCTTCCATCCAGAAATGGGTATGATTCCCTTGACAGGAATTAATTCATATTCTGGTTATAGGTTTGCATTCCCTGTGTGCTAGGTCTCAGCCAGTACCAACTATTCAAAGAAACAAGAGTTTGACCCACCAACATGGAATCCAGTATCATATGGCAGCAAATTAGGGAATCCATTGTATAGCACAGAGGTTAACAGTAACAAGCTGACCTTGAAATGTGCTTTACTATTGGCTGAACTGAATTAAATCCCAGCACCGCTAATTACTATGCTTGGGACCACAGGCTCCACCAGATTTATCACATGTCACAGTACCCAGAGACATCTGGTTTGATAGAGCTATGGAAGACCTACCTGTCCTTGTGAAGGTGCAACTCTGGAGCCAGCTTAGAGATGAGGAAGACACACATATACCTTAAATCAATCTTCATGCTGCTGCTACTGCTGCTAAGTCGCTTCTGTCATGTCCGACTCTGTGCGACCCCATAGATGGAAGCCCACCAGGCTCCCCCATCCCTGGGATTCTCAAAGCAAGAACACTGGAGTCGGTTGCCATTTCCTTTTCCAATGTGTGAAAGTGAATAGTGAAAGTGAAGTCACTCAGTTGTGTCCGACTCTTAGCGACCCCATGGACTGCAAACTACCAGGCTCCTCCGTCCATGGGATTTTCCAGGCCAGAGTACTGGAGTGGGTTGCCGTTGCCTTCTCCGTTATGTGGTGCCATATTATCAAAAAGGAACATAACACAGATTTGGGAAATAGATCGCAAAAGTAAGAGTAACTCTGCTTCCTTGTCAGTGACCCACTTGAGGAATCTGTGCTTATCATCAATACAACTAAGGTTTTGTGGATATGGAAGTCATGTTTCTCAGAGAAGGGACATTTCTACCAGTGAATGCAAGAGTTTTATTAAGTCTTAAGGTAAAGTTGCTGCTTAGTCACTTTGGGTTCCTTGGTCAAGAGATCAACAGGTTAGGAAAGGAACTGCCACCCTAGTAGATCTAAGTGAAACTGATTAGGGTAGAAATGGATGTCAAGAGCAATAAGCGTCCTGCAGAGGTGCCAGTTGTGAGAAACTTCAAATGGGAACATTTCTTTGCTCTGCAAAAATCAAGTTCCATTTTAGGATGTCTCTTTTTGGAAGGTGAAAGAAAGTTTCATTAACGAAGAACAATAACTTCCATATAATATGTGCTAACTTTGTGTTTGGCACCATGTAAAGCGCTTAACATTCATCTTGTCGTTTACCCATCTCAGCAGCTCTATAAAGTCAGTACTAACATTATGCCCATTGTACAGATGAGAAAGTCAAAGCTTAGCATGTTTCAGAGCTGGGATCCAAACTCAACGCCAACGTTCTTATACTAGGTAGTGCCACTCCCATCACCAGCTTACATCACCTATTCCATTAACAGAAAACTCTCCTCTCTCTGTGGCCTCCTCTCTCTTTCTCTCTCTTCCCAACCCCTTGCACTAGCTTTCCCACTCTCATCTTGCCCTGGCCTTCAACAAGCAACCCCTTAATATGTATACATGTACCTACACATCTATATATTCACTATCATCACGGTGCTCATATTAAAATACACACATATCAAGTTTCAGCACTATAAAGAGATTTGTTCATTTCCAAAGATAGCCATATGAAGAAGGTTTGAAAAATCCTCTGAGAAAAGGCCCAATTCTTTGGATGATAGGAGTGGGATGCTGGGAAAATATCTGTATCCCTAGTAGGAAAACTTAAAAGACATTTCAAAATTCTCTTAGTCATGCATCAAGGACTCTTGAGAAAGACCAGTCACTCTGGCTATTTTTATTACTGAGAAAATTTAAACACTCTTATATTTGTTTTGTGGTTTCCTAGGCTATCTTTTACAGAGGTCATTCTGGATCATAATTAAGAGAGGAAGAGCTACAGTGGAGAATTGATGAAGCAGAGTAACAGCATATTCTCTTTTTCCAGACAAATCCTTGGGTCATTATAGAAAACAAAAAGGAAGGGCCTGGCATTCATTATTGAATGTTTCATTGAATGTCTTTATAGCATAGGCTCTTCTTTGTAACTGTCTAATTCCATCCTCACAAAAATCCTGTCAAGTAGATAATGTTGACTCTCTTTAGTAATGGACTAAACCAAGATTTAGAGACTTGTCCACACTCATACCGACAGTAGGTGGCAGAGCCGGAATTTGAACCCATATCTCTGGGTTCTTACTGAATCACTGACTAGATTCTAGAGTTTCTTTTCTTAACAACTATTTCTTGTTCTATTTCTTGTTCTTATTAGCCTCTCAATTTTAAAATAGATTTGAGCCAATTGTTTTTATGTGTCTGTCTGGAAGATATTAAGAATAAAATCAATACTGTGATTGGATCAAAATTGGAGGTCTTGTTTCCCAAAGCAGTAACACTTCTATAAGGGAACAAACCTTAAGGTTTGGCTGTCACCCAGTCCCTTCAGGTTCCTTGGCCAAGGGACCAGCAATCAAGGAAAGGATTCACCACCCTAGTAGGAGTAAATAAACCTGATAGCTGGGGGAAGACAGAACTACTCTGCAACTCTGAAGTCAGGGAAGAACACATTTGGTACCTAAGTGACCCATAGGGCATCAGTTGGTCTTCTTCTGCTCCATTTTGACAGTAAATAGATGAGGACAGCAGAAGAGCATGGCGACCAGGACCTCAACATTACTATTGCCTAAAATAAGATGTATAAAATTGTGGATAGCTAGCAGCACTTGGAACAAGTTATAACTGGGCACAAGAAAGTGCCACAGGAGGACAGAGGACAACCCACAAGTAGCAACTCAGGAATGTTTTCTTCTGACTGTGGATGCCTTTGACAGGTTCCTATGGGCTGTAAGCCATCAGCACGAAACTTGTTTTATACTCCCTGAATTTTGGTCATAAAGATGAGAAGAGGTGGTCAACTCAGAATTCTTTCTGGTATCCCTTGTGATCAGCCTAAAAAATCAGAACAAATGAGACCTCCTGAGTAGATCTGTGGTCTCACATCCCCTGAACTCCCCTATCTAAACAGGGTCCATACTTTTCCCACATTCCAGATTCAGTGATTTATTGCAGAAGCTTGAGAAGCGGCCTGAGGATTTCATTTTCTTGTAAACAAGCAGTCCTTTCTTGACTGTTAAGGTGACAATAGAAGTGCAATGTGAAGCCAGACCTTCTGCCAAATACCTTTTCTAGTGCACCTTTCATAGGATAGCTTAACATTTTTCTCAGACAAATGAATGAGTGAATGAATAAATGAACACTTGTGCTCTCAAACCTGGCCAAGAAGCTTATATCTCAAGTCTCCGAGTTACAAAATAATGGAAAGAGGGGACTCATCATTTCTAGAGAGTTCCTATTAAATAGTTTAATATATTGATTTATTTGATAATTGAATTATCCCTTCACATAAAATATGTGTCTGGTATTTGTCAAGCATGTGTTAGGGGTCAAATATAAATATGTCATAACTGTATCCTCAAGAAATTGAAAACTGAGCGAAACCATGGAATGTAATATTTATAGATAACTGCGATAGAAGGAGAAAGTATGAAATTCTTATTTCTGAACAGGATAGGGATATTATGTAATATATTATATAAAATAGGTGATGGCTAAATAAAAATGAGGAGGAAGGTTATTTCAAGAGAAGAAGCAAAGCATAAAAGTTGTAGTTATGAAACAGAGAATATCTGATGTGGTTATAGCAGAGGGGTCATGAGTATGGATGAGTGGTTGAAAGTGAAGATAGAAAATTAGAAGGGGCTTGGACCCCAATTTTGGTATGGACTTTATATTCTATAGGCAATGGGGATCCATTAGACGTTTCAAACAGGAGTGATTTAATAATACATGTTTCATCTCTTCTGTGTTTCTAATGGTTCTCTTCCTTTCATACTAACCACATTACTACTTACTCCTCTGTCCATGGGGATTCTCCAGGCAAGAATACTGGGGTGGGTTGCCATGCCCTTCTCCAGGGGATCTTCTCAACCCAGGGATCGAACCTAGGTCTCCTATATTGCTGGCAGATTCTTCACCATCTGAGCCACCAGGGAAGCCTTCACATTACTTCTCTAATCTTTATGTTTCTCTTACTGTTGCTTAATTGTGGGCACTCACCTAAGTTGATGCTACTTCTTTCTCCTTTTCTAGTGAATAATTCCTGCCTCATAAATCCAACTGTCACCTCTCTGCTAATAACTTAAATCTTTATCACCTTTCTGCATCTTTCATTCATTTTTAGTCTATTTTTCTCACGATGTAGAAGTCATCTCTATTGGAATGTGGGATGGTTTGGTGAGGTATGAACCTGGTTAGGATGAGCTGAATTCCCCAGACTCCTTTCTGGTATGTTTATTCTTTTTATTTTTTTTACATTTTAACTTTTATTTTGCTTTCAGTAACTTTCATGCACATTCATATTTTCACAAAGTTATAATTATGGCATATTCAAAATTGGGAGTATGAATTAAATGTTTCCCAGAGCTGGCTGAAGAACGTCATAATATTTTAGGGATTGGATTTCAGAATAACACAAATCTGAGTTCAAATCATGATTTCCACTTCTCAGCTTGTGACATTAGGCAAGTTATGCTCCTGATTAGGGTAGGCTACAAGGAGAGCTGAGAGGCAGGCAGGAGGCAGCAGCCATTCTGTTGCGCACATACGTACCTTCTCCAAGTTACTCAACCAAACTATAGTCTAGGTACTGATGAAGGATTTTACACATGTAATTAAGGCCTCTAATCAGTTGATTTGGGGTTTATCAAAAGGGAGATTATCCTGGAGGTGAGGAAAGGAGGCTCACCTAATTCAGTGAAAGCCCTTTAAAGAAGGAATAGGACTTCCCTGAAGATCAGACACACTAGGTAGGCCTGCATGCTCTTCTGTCCCCATGCTCTTCCTGTGGACCTCAAGCTTCAGATGGAGCTCACGATAGTCCTGCCCATTTCTGACCATCCCTTCCCGAATGCGTGCTCTTTGGACTTCAGTCTTGCCCAGCCAGCCCCCATAACTGTGTAAGCCAATTCCACATAATAAGTAAAAAAATACATACTATACATATATGAGACTCATTATATGTTTTATATATAAAATATGCTTTATATATAAATACATTTTATATATGTAAATATGTTATATATGTGTGTGTGTGCGTGTATATACACACACACACACACACACACATATATATATATGTTCATGTGTGTAAATAGGGAGGATAGATCTCTCCCTGCTGGTTCTACTTCTTTTCTTTTTTATCTAACTCACGAGACACTATTTTCTGGAATTTGAAAGAAAGGAGGAGGGCAGTTTTGTCATTTTTTTCTTCTCACTTATAGTAGGTAGTAACCCCTAGGTCCCAATAGGTTCCCTTTGAAATCTCTCTCTTCTGCTATTGAAAACCAGGCTCTCCTTGTCTCAAGCTGAGATGATTTTCCTTCTTCCTAAGGTTTTTCTCTCTCAAGTCATATTCTCTTTCAATAGTGTCGACCTAAAGACCTCCTTACATGTTACCATTTATTGCTCTGTTACAAGGGGCACACCAATGCCTAAGGTTAAAATCTAACTTTTTTATGACAGCATTTAATAAGACTTCCAAAAATATTGTCTCATAAGTAACATAGTAAAAGTGATTGTCAGAATACAGTAAGGACTTCTATGCAAGGCAGTCTGAGAAGTAACTTGTAGAGTTAGCTCATTTAACACTCACCAAAACCCACAAAGGGTATACAATTATTATCCGCATTTTATAGGGATAACACTGAGGCAAAGGAAGTTAATTCACTTACTACTTCACCTATCAAGGAAATGGGGCATCTGGGATTTGAATCCAGGTCACCCAACCCTAGCGCACCATCCTCACAGCAGGATCCTCTATGACCCACCTCCCAGAATATTGGAAATAAAAGCAAAAATAAACAAATGGGACCTAATTAAACTTAAAAGCTTCTGCACAACAAAGGAAACTATTAGCAAGGTGAAAAGACAGCCTTCAGAATGGGAGAAAATAATAACAAATGAAGCAACTGACAAACAACTAATCTCAAAAATATACAAGCAACTCCTGCAGCTCAACTCCAGAAAAATAAATGACCCAATCAAAAAATGGGCCAAAGAACTAAATAGACATTTCTCCAAAGAAGACATACAGATGGCTAACAAACACATGAAAAGATGCTCAACATCACTCATTATCAGAGAAATGCAAATCAAAACCACTATGAGGTACCATTTCACACCAGTCAGAATGGCTGCGATCCAAAAGTCTACAAGGAATAAATGCTGGAGAGGGTGTGGAGAAGAGAGAACCCTCTTATACTGTTGATGGGAATGCAAACTAGTACAGCCACTATGGAGAACAGTGTGGAGATTCCTTAAAAAACTGGAAATAGAACTGCCTTATGATCCAGCAATCCTACTGCTGGGCATACACACTGAGGAAACCAGAAGGGAAAGAGACACGTGTACCCCAATGTTCATCACAGCACTGTTTATAACAGCCAGGACATGGAAGCAACCTAGATGTCCATCAGCAGATGAATGGATAAGAAAGTGGTGGTACATATACACAATGGAGTATTACTCAGCCATTAAAAAGAATACATTTGAATCAGTTCTAATGAGGTGGATGAAACTGGAGCCTATTATACAGAGTGAAGCAAGCCAGAAATAAAAACACCAATAGAGTATATTAACACATATATATGGAATTTAGAAAGATGGTAACAATAACCCTGTATACGAGACAGCAAAAGAGACACTGATGTATAGAACAGTCTTATGGACTCTGGGAGAGGGAGAGGGTGGGATGATTTGGGAGAATGGCATTGAAACATGTATAATATCACATATGAAACGAGTCACCAGTCCAGGTTCGATGCACGATACTGGATGCTTGGGGCTGGAGCACTAGGACGACCCAGAGGGATGGTATGGGGAGGGAGGAGGGAGGAGGGTTCAGGATGGGGAACACATGTATACCTGTGGAGAATTCATTTCGGTATTTGGCAAAACCAATACAATGTTGTAAAGTTTAAAAATAAAATAAAATTAAAAAAAAATAAATAAAAGATAAAAAAAAAACTATCCTGAATTCTCACTGTCCCTGAATATGTGACACTCATTTTCTCATCTGTTCATCTATTTTCCTTTCAAATAATACACTTTCTCCTTGCTCTTTACCCATCCAATTCTTGGACCTGATTCAAGTTCTACCATCTCCAAATAATAGCCACTCATTGTTATAAGTCATGCAAACTTCACTCTCAATATCTGCTATATTGATTTGTGTGAATGACTCTTTTCTCCATTTAGAGTATAAAGGATCACATTTACATTTCTTTTATACAGCTAAGAAGCGCTCTACAAAAAGATATTTTATTAGTACAGTCATGCAGTTATGGTGCTGGAGGTAAAAATAGAAAAGTTCCCTCTGTGGGTCAGATTGATTAGTGGAGACCTTGCTGAATAATTTCACAATTCTTTGCCCTTAGAAAATCATTCCAATGCAAACAGGGCTCTGCCACCCTTAACATTTCTCCATGACCTGCGCCAGCATTTTACATTTCTCTGCTTGTGTGTACTTGTTCTGATTTTATTTTGATGGAAAGTATTAAGTAGAGAAAAAGGAAAATTGTCTCTGACAGAAAAACTTGAGATAGAAGTATTCTAATACATTTGTGTTTCTCTAGTGCTTGGTGTCGGAGAAGGCGATGGCACCCCACTCCAGTACTCTTGCCTGGAAAATCCCATGGACAGAGGAGCCTGGTGGGCTGCAGTCCATGGGGTCGCTAAGAGTCGGACACGACTGAGTGACTTCACTTTCACTTTTCACTTTCATGCACTGGAGAAGGAAATGGCAACCCACTCATGTTCTTGCCTGGAGAATCCCAGGGACGGGGGAGCCTGGTGGGCTGCCGTCTATGGGGTCACACAGAGTCGGACACGACTGAAGCGACTTAGCAGCAGCAGCAGCAGCAGCAGCAGCAGCGCTTGGTGTATTAAACAGATTTGTAGATGTTAACTGACTGAATATTTTTCTTTTACTGTTTCTTTGTATGTTCCTCTATTAGAATATTATTGAAGTACCATTAGTTATTTATATCTCCCTTTGAAGAATCATGTCTTAACATTTTTAAGTATCTAGCATAATTTCCCAAAATGGTCATCAGGTGAATGATAGGGGGAAAAATGAAACAGTTTAATTCTATTTCCTGTGAAACCATAATAATCACTGGTTTATTAAATCAGAATATGGTTATTGTTTTTTTTTTCACTCTTTTTATAGTACTTCAGTTACAAATACTCCTCTGAACTACTCATTGAGAAATTTCACTTTGATTTGATTAATGTGAAAGAGATCCTGTGGCAATGGGACTGTTCTATATTTTGACTGTGGAGCTCAATTCAGAAACCTACCCATGTGATAGAATTACATAGGACTAAATGCATGCATAGAGGAGTCTAAGTAAAACTAAGGAAATCTGAACATCTGAGTAAGATCAGTGGATTTTGTCAACATCAATATCTGTTTGATATTTAATGGTAGTTTTGTAGAGGTAATATTTGTAAGATATCACCACTGGGGAAACTAGATAAAGGAAACATGGGAACTTTCTGTGTTATTCTTAAAACTGCATGTGAATCTATAATTATCTCAAAATAAAGCTTTTTTAAAATTACCAATTTCTTTACCAGTGGTTTCATAATGCCTTGAGGTCGGTGCAATCGCCATCAGCGGGATCAATCAGATGCTGTTAACCTTCCAGAATATGTTTTGGATACACAATTTGAAAAAAATGCCCCAAACCTAAAGTGGTACAGAGGGAAAGCTATGATGAAATGACCTTTGGATGGAGTTTTGCTCTTGGAGTTTCTTCTTCTTCTTGCCACTTTCTCTTTTTCACATTTTACTGAATTGCATTGCTGTACACCTTGAGGAAAGTGGGTTATTTAAATCTGATTCTATATTCATTCTCTGTAAGGTTGTAGAGATGTCACTGAAGTTTCCCTTTGTCTTTTGTCAACAAATGAGAAAAATGTTTCCAAATCAGATATTAAAATTCCAAGAGAATGCTTGAAATATGGAGTGGTGTTGATTGCATTTATATAATAATAGCTGTAGTCTTTTGTGTTGTCAATATTGTAACTGTACCAAGAGCTTTCCACACTGTCTGGAACTGGGCAGTTTGTGGAGCTAGAAGCTTTGTGTCAAAGAAACTGTTTTCCTGTGAATTGTCTCCAATTGCATCAAACAGCTCCAGTACATTGGGAATGACCAAGAGAAATCTCAGGAGGATATGTTCACGCTGATGAGACAGTTGCTTTGTTCTCCTAGTGGGGATAAAGGCATAGATCTAGGAATGCCAGTTCATCTGCTGTAAGTCATTAAGTGCAAACAGGGTGATAAATGGGGTTAGTAATAGGAAGAAGTCCCTTCTAAGATGGTCTCAGAAGCCTTCACAGAGAACATGGACCACCACAGAGACCAGACTCTTTCCTACAGAAAAAGTAAGTCTGTGCTTATGTGCCTGTTTGCTTCTCTCTGACCTAGCTGGCTCCTATCAAAGCGAAACTCCTTTCCTTTGAATTTGAGCTGACTTGAACCTGGACTGAATCCCACTATGGTATTTGGGGGAATCCAGAAAGATTCTCCTTTTCCAGTGGAGATCCATATAAGGCAATGGTATCCAGCCTCAAAGGATTGTGGTCAAGGGCAGATGTAGGGCTTCCTGGACTGGACACTGGCCATCATTAATCATGAATCAAGCCTTCATCTCCTAAGGACACTGGCCTTTTCTATATATATAGGTTGTTTAACCAAAGCTATACTTGTGCCCTGGGGAAGGGGAATTGCTTATAGAGCACAGATTTCTCTTCCTGGATTGACCTCTAATTATTAAGCTTTGGAAGAAGTAATTTATTTTTCATGGCACAATTCCTTAAAATTGAATATGTGTGTGTGTGTGTGTATGTGTGTATATCTCCACATGTTTTAATTCTATCTTTCCATTTATCACTACATTCCTGAGTTTTCCCTTCTTTCACATTAATTCAATGACATCTCCTCCCTTCTGTTACCACTCACACATTCGTTCCCAGGTATCCTCTGGCTTATATATTTCTTCATCTAAACTTCTTATTAAAAAATCTCTTGGTACTTTCTCTCAGTTCCATTTTCTTGCACACAGCCTCTCACCCAACATCTCTGTGTGCGTCTCTGCTTTTTCTCTCCCATGCACACGCACTTATATGAACTCGCCATATCCCAGTTCACTCTTGGTTCCCTGGGCTGGCACTTAGTCTTTAGTATAGTGTGGCCACTGATTTTCTTGCTACCATGGGTATAACACAAAAGTGGGCTGGGACTAGATGGAAGAGACTAGACTGTGGGAGGACTAAATGACAGAATACTGGGAGGAGGGTCATCTCCTAAGCATCTTCAGTTGGGGGCTAAGGATGTGCTGAGGCAGCAGGAGAGTGTGAAAAGGCAGGTCCAACGTCAGCAGCCTGAACTAGTGATCTGCTGCTACTGCTGCTAAGTCACTTCAGTCGTGTCCGACTCTGTGCGACCCCATACACGGCAGCCCACCAGGCTACCCCGTCCCTGGGATTCTCCAGGCAAGAACACTGGAGTGGGTTGCCATTTCCTTCTCCAATGCATGAAAGTGAAAAGTGAAAGTGAAGTCACTCAGTCGTGTCCGACTCTTCGCAACCCCATGGACTGCAGCCTACCAGGCTCCTCCGTCCATGGGATTTTCCAGGCAAAAGTACTGGAGTGGGGTGCCATTGCCTTCTCCGAACTAGTGATCAGGATGCAGTAAAACTACAGTCAAGGTGGGTGGGGTGTGTGGAGGTGTTGCACTTGGGAGAGTGTTAAAAAGAAAGCAGATGAAAAGTTAGAAATGATCATGAATTTGGAACTTATGGGTTATACATTGTGTTCCACATTTTCTGATATTTTTTGTTGAATTTTTACAACAAAACTCTGAAGGAGATGATTGTTATCATGCAGATGAAGAAACTAAGGTTCAGAGAGGTTAGTAATTAACCATATTTGCACACAGTAAGAAGAAATGGAGAAGGTGTTCTTGCCTGGAGAATCCCAGGGACGGGGGAGCCTGGTGGGCTGCCGTCTACCGGGTCGCACAGAGTCGGACACGACCAAAGCAACTTAGCAGTAGCAGTATACAGTAAGTAGAGGATTTATGCCCACTTCTTCTTGGAGCAGCAATTTGAATATATTTGTTTTCATTTTGTGTATTTCTGACCCCATTCCTATTTGGTATGCACCAGAGAAGATGGGAGAAGAGAAATATCATGCATTAGTCTTAGGAGGTGGTCTTCTCTTGACTTCAAAAGAAGCTGCAAAGCCTCTGCTGTTAAGAATGAGGCTGATTGGAAACTCAGGGGCAGAGCTGATACCCGTTCTTAAGCAATGATTGCTCAGTTTTGCTCCTGCCTTCCAGGCACATACTTCATCAAAAACAAAGCACTGTTTAAAAAACAAACAAAAAGCCCTGAGACAAGTCTTTTGTTCATGCTTAGTCATGACTTCTAGGGATGGCAATGACTGGAGGTTGGAGCAAGGATGTGTAGAATGACAGTGAAGCCAGAATATGGAGAAAAGTATAAGTTAGTGATTCCCTATGTTCTTGTGGCAAAGGAAATACAAGCATTGCATTGGAGCTCTCCTTAGTAGGAGTCTAACTCAATCAATGGAAAAACTACCAAACAATTATAATTTGTCCACGTGATGTCAAGGAACTGATTCAAACTATTTTCGACTCAACCTGGCAAAGAAATTCACTGTTCTGGCATCAGAAATAAATCCATTGCCTGTAAGGCAGGGGAGTTGGGGGAAGAATGGATACATGTATATGTATGGCTGAGTCCCTTCTCTATTCACCTGAAATTGTCACAATATTGCTATTCGGTGATATCCCAATAAAAAACAAAAAGTTAAAAAAAAAGAAACAAAACAGGGCTACCAAAAAAAAAAAATTCTACCATTAAGCTGTTTCTATATGTGTGTGTGTGTGTGTGTGTGTGTGTGTGTTTAAATCCTACCTTTGAGCTAAATTTATGAGACTAAAGTTCAAAACATCAAAAAATGACAGGACAGCTTGTGACCTAGACGTTTGAGTTAGATACAGTGGCTGAATAGAACTTTGTGTCATCTCCCCTGGGGAAAGACTCAGAGTGTTTTGGGCATGGGAAAAGTTGGTATTTGATGAATGAAAGAGAAGGATAGACTGTAAGAGAATGCTTTGTGCCCACCTAATGATCCTCTTCTTCCAAGGCCCATAAATAGACTACAACTGAATTCTAAGTCATGTAAGAATGGTCCTTAATCCCTTTCCTTTCCAGCTTGATGACGATGAGCACTGTGATCTTGGAAGCCAAGTTTTAGAGAGAGGTTACAAGAAGGAAAGAGCCAAGATCCCCAAACCACTTCCGAAGAAGAGTCTGTCATCAATCAAAAACTTGTTTTGGATTTTAAGTGAGTAAAAAATAGACTTCTATCATATTTGAGCCATTTCTTTAGAGCAGATATATTTATGTGTTTTATATCAGACATACATATAGAGATTAAGCTCTCAAGTTTAATGTGAGTCCTGGAAAGTAGGAGTCTACAGCAGGAATACCGTCTATAGCACACCTAACTGGTTTTACAGAGTGGTTCTGTCTCATCAGGGATCCATCATAGAAAATTACTACTGAGGTCTTTGGGGCATTTATCACTGCTTTTTATATTCTTTGTGCTTTATGGATACTGCCTTGCTTTAAACACAGAGTAACAAAAAAAAAAAAAAAATGTGATCAAATCTCCTCTAGGACACACAGCCTGCTCTCCTTAGGAAGTCATAGATCTCTTGAAGGCCACAGTCAGTTCTCTTGGCAGTTATGTGTTCAACTGAGTTCTCAGGCTACATGTGTTGGAAAGATATTATCCCCAGTAAACCTCAGAGTAAAAACCTAATGCGAATTTGTTCTGCATTTTTGGAAGATGCTTTTCTCTTCCAATACTTCCCTAAAGCTAAGGCCTCCTGGGAAGGCAATCTGCAAAGAATTCATTTCTATCTAGAAAAGAGCTGTCTGGTAGAAATTGTGAGCCACAAATATAATTTTACATTTTATAGTAGTAACTTTTATAAATATGTGAAATTAACATTAATAATATACTCAATTTAACCCAATGCATCCAAAATATTATTTCTACATGTTATCTGCCTATCATTCTTCAAGCATTTTTGATGTAAATTCTGCAAAGAACCTGAAAGGCAAGCAAAATATGGTTGGACAATGTTTGGCATAGCCAGAGTATCTGACAGTGTGGCTTTGGGAAACCTCTCTGAGTCTCTGTTTTCTCAACTCTAAACTGAAGATATTGCTATTATTCTCTAAAGATGTTGTGAGGAATGACAGACATAGTCCCCATAACGGACCTAGTACAGTGCCTGGCAGGATCAAAAAAGCTCTCACATGTCACTTTAAGAAATTTCCTCTTTCAGGCAACAGGGAGCCAGTGAAAACTGAAAATAAAGAGTGATTTGATCAGATTTTCCATATATAAGGCAAATACTAGGAAAAAAGACTGAAAATATTCCATTTTTCTTATAGTTGAGCTTTGTCCCAGAAGGATGTGTTTGCTTCAGAATCTTTTCTTTGCATAAAAAAGAAAAGAATCTTGGCTAAGCTTTGGACTGAATTTTTTTATATACCCAGAGATATCTTTGAATGAATAAGATTGAACATATCATTAGGCACTTCTACATCTTGCATTTAGGAATATAAACTTATCTTAGGATAATGCACACAGTAATATTACAGGTATTAGTTAGAATATAAGTTTATGACTATTTTTGTTGTTGCTTTATCTCCAGTGGGTTTCAATATATTATCCTGGACCTCCTTAATGAGAGATATGATGACTCCAGACCAGATGGTTCTAGCGGCTTTGTCCTTTCAGTCCCATAGTCTCTCTGGGAAAGATTAAATTGGAAGATAATTGAAAAAGCTGAAATTGATAACTGAAAGACACCGATTAAATGGATTCATTTTCAGAATGATCTTGCCAGGAAAACTCGAGTTGAAACTCTCATTTGCACTTCAGCAAAAATCATAACGAATGAGTATGCCTCTTCATTCGAAAGAGCTTATTCTTTTTCGGACCTTAAACTTGGAGAAGTTTACTAGCTCCAGTGACATATGTCATAAAGTACTAGGGGAATCAGACTCAGAACCTTCTCTATACTGTATGTAGCAACAAGGGACATCCCAAGCCTAAAGCCAAGGATTCACGTGATCTGCTCAATTTATTGACACTGATATGTACAGAAAGGATATAGAAAATGCCAGTTGATCCAGGGAGAATGGGAAATGTGACAATGCCGCTATAAACTAGTTGGAGAGACAGTCCTCATGCATTAATTCACAGACTAATTAAGAACCTGCAACACAATGATAACTGAGTATACTATGCATGGCATTTGTAACTTGTGTGCTTAACTCAATTAGATAAATTTAATGGGATCTTAGAAAACATTGAAAATCTGAAATGTCTGCCCACAGAAACTCAATGAATCCCAGGCAAAGATGTATGAGGACTAAAACAGATCACTAAGATTTTAACTATACAAATTGAGATTAGGCATGTAAAAGAAATGTAAAAGCATGATGTATAGAGTGCTATGTAAACTAGAGGGGTTACTATTAAATAACTCCTTACTGACAGTACTTCACAATGAATGCTTTCCTATGGGAAAAGATTTGAACCATCTGATGTTTTGCATAGTAAACTTTAGCAGAATCTGAGAGTTGGCCAGACTTGAGAAGCCACAGCCCATCATAGGATTCCAACATTTGTTTATAATAGTAAAAGTTTTTGCCTCCATTCTTCTCAGTCAAGGTCTGGTTAAAATGTGAAAGTATACCATCTCTGTCTATTTTAAGCTTCAGACCCCAAAGTTCTTCAGAAAATGAGAGAACTCATTCTGCTACAGTTAATCCTTGAAAAGTAATTTGAAATGTTCCAAGAACAGAAATGTTCATGTATTCAAAGAGGTAGTTTAATGAAAATAATGATTTAACTTGCCAACATTATGAACACAAGATATTTTCTTATTGCCAGTAGAGGTTTATGAAAATATTCATGTACTTTCTGAAAATGGGGTTTCTAATGGAATCATCATGCTGTCTTGACTCCCAAGGATATCCTGAATGTGAGGATAATTCATATTCATGGTCCATCTGCCTACAACATGAGAGAAATCATTCTAGAACTAAAATAAACTGTCTTTATTCAAAATGGAAATCAGAAACAAAAGTTTACATAATAATACCTATTTCCAATAATTCACCAATTAAAAACTCTAACGCTCAGTCGCTCTTTGCAACCTCATGGACTGTAGCCCACCAGGTTCCTCTGTCCATGGGACTCTCCAGGCAAGAATACTGGAGTGGGTTGCCATTTCCTTCTTCAAAAAACTCTAAACTTCTATGTATAAGATGCCGTCCTTGAAACCAAAGAACTGACCACAAAATACCTGTATTTTCAACTTCATCCTACCTGAAAGATAAAAATTAGGAAACACCACTGTTTTTCTGGTTCTGACCACTAACACTTTGGAGGAACTTCAAACATTTCTCAAATTCCTCCCAGACATTTCTAGAAGTCCCTCAGGTGAGTGGCAGGTGCTTTGTGTACTGAGCGCCTGGGCTACCATGTTTTGCCTGTTCTTCTCCTCCTCTCCAGAGCCAAGTCACGGAGCTAAGGTCTCCCATCTCCACCTGTGCCCAAGGCCCACACAGAAACTGCAAGTCCTCAATATTATAGAAGGCACACCCAGATTCCGGCACTCATGTCAACAGAACCTGAAACTCTCAACATACTTAAGAGATGTCACTAAAACAACTCTCTGTAGTTTTAGCTTGTCTTTATTTTTTTCTAGTTTATCCTAAGTCTCAAGCAAAGCCTGGAGTTGCTGAGAATCTGTGATACAAATAGAGAATCATCACTGCTCTTGGCAAGAATTGGGTATTATCTTAGTTCCTTTTTTATTAGGGCAAGTTCTTTCCCAAGGGTCTTCTTGGTCACTTATGCAAACTGACAGCTAAGGACCCTGATAGTTTGATCTATAGATAGGTCTGGTTTCTAATGAGAGCACAGTTTCCAACCCAGCTTGGCCCTTATTAACAATACAATCCTACCTGCCTTCAGAGGCCGTGTAGTCTAGATGTGATAGGCACACAGACTGACCAATTATTCCAATGTACTGTACTAAGTGATACAGTGGAAGAATATCATAAAAGTCATTTAACTAAATCTGCAAATTCCTGATGGACTCCCTGGGAGGCAGAATGCCCAATTTGATAGTTGAAGCATGAATGCGTTACATTTTCATTTCACTTTCAATGATGCCAAGTTCTCCTTCCCGATCAAGATGAATTAGAGAAATATGAGAAATTAAAATAGAGCCCCAGGGGCTCCAGTTTCTGGAAAAGGGTTGTGATAGCCATGTAATAGCCTGGGAAAGGCTGACAAAGCCATTTCAGGACAAACTCCTAGTAGCTGCTATGGAGATGATTTCCTCAAATCTTTAGCTGAACAATTCAGGCTGATCTTGAAGTTTAGGGGAGCTCTCTGGACCACTGGCACACTACACTGAGAAGGATACCCATGAAACGCGGGGAGCTTGGTTACAGGACCTCCATGAGTGCAGAGTAACAGAGGACAACAGATGCCACATATTTTCTCTCCCTAATTTCTGAATAAGTTTCAAATCACATATTTTCTATGAGATTTGTTGGCCAAATTTTGTCTCTAATATTTCCCCAAGACTTGCTTCAACAATTGATTCAATAGTCAGCAACAAACTCAAGGCCCAAGTAGTTTTATTTGGGAAATCTGGAAATCATTTATAGTTTTTTAAGCTCTGAAAGAAATATATAGCCTAAAGGAGACAGTTGCTGGTATTTGATGGAGTTGATCTTTATTTCAGAGGTAATCCAGTTAAAAACAAATGGTATAGTGACCCCCGGAAATATAACTACATATAAATATATTTTTCTATGAGCAGTTCTAATGTGAATATTCTCAAACATTTTTCCTTCTGGGAGGATTAGACTGAGTTTGGGTTCCATCCACATAGGATTGAGGAGGAAGGTTTGAAGTATGGAGCTCAGGCTTGGTCTAAGACATGAATACATGACTCTATCTCTAAAACTCAATATGAAACACTTGTGGAGGCGAATCTTCAGAAGCAAAACTAAGGAACAAAGCACTGTGGACCCTTTGGTACATCTCCAAACTGAGCTTTACCCTGGTTTTCACTAGAATTCTGGTTCTTGTTTTTACCTTTTAAAAATTACACATGCACACACAATATCATTCACACAGAGCCTGACAGAGCAGTGAGCAATGTCTAGTCTAGTCTCCAAAAGGCATTCTGTTAGAAACAGACAGAGGCAATCCAGCTCAGGAAACAGCATATAGAGAAGTCACTGTGTTAGTCGACTCAGCCTCCTGGGACCATTCCATTGCTCAGGAAGAGGTGGCAGAGAAAAGAGAGGGTGCCCACAAGATGGAAGGCTCATTATTCTACTTTTTTTGCAAGATCATCACTCTCAGTGTTGCAAGAGTATGGTTTGACATGAGCTGCCCATCCATTAGTCACCTCCTGTTAGCTGTCACCCAGCTCACGGAATGGAAAGAACACTAGGGCACTGGGTCTAAATTGGCTGAGGGGATAGGAAACATGGAATGGTCATAAGTGGAAAGTATTCGGGTTCAAAACAAGTTTGTAGGGGGAAACCATACAGGAATCTGTGTGAGGCAGCCTACAAATGTTGACATAGAAAGCAGCAAAGTTGGGGGGAAAGAAGCCAAAGAAGTCCAAGCTCACGGATACCTTCAAATCTAAAGAGGAATTTCAGCAATTAACTGTTTAGCAAGTGTCTGGGGGGCCAGGAGTGGGAAGTTTTATAGTCCTAGTTAGGAAATAGATATAGAGGATTTCTAATCTGCAGAATGAAAAATTAAAACTGCAATAGTAAGGTCATGTTAAACAAGATATTTTGAACTTATATCTAAGGAATAAATCAAAATAAAGTATAACAGCTATGAAGTGTTTCTTTGAACTAAGACCCTATGGTTTCATTCTTGTTTCCTTTATTTTACTCCTGAAATCAAAGGGGTGATTTTTCTTCTCAAGTCAGAAAGAAACAAAGATAAATAACAGAGAAATACACGAGAGAGAAAATGTGCTATGGAGATGTTTTTAAAAACAGGGCAAAGGAAGAGAAAACTCTCTCCTAATAAATTGCTCTAAAGAAATGTCATCATAATATTGTAATAAAAACAGATGTCTTTTTAAAGTTCTGGCTTGGAATAATTAGCATAATGGTTAACATTTGATATGTCAAAACAAACTAAAGGGGTAGGTACTACTTTGGTCCCCTTTCACAAGGAGGAAAGTGAAGTTAAACAACCTCCTGGGGATCACACAGCTCATAAAGAAGCAGCTGGGCTTTGAACCCAGGTCTATCTCACCTAAAAGTACATGCAATTAACCAGAAGCATAAAGATTCACTCAAAGTCAATGCCTCTTAGTTTCATTTGAACTGTCCTGAACATGCCTTAGCAATGATATAATAACATTTTGGGAAACACAATGAAGAAAAGTTTTTGCTGAAATTGCAAAACCACCTTCCTACATGAGATAACATTTTAAATCTTTGAGGCACTGGCTGCTAGAAGTGATGCTCATTAATGAATGATGGGTGGGACACTATGCCAGCCAAGCAAATGTCACTCTCCTGCCTAATACCCCAGTACTCTGTGACAACACTCGTAACCTTCACTCCAGGGCTTGACACAGCATGGGCTGCATAGTAGATGTACAATACACACTTTGTTTTCAGCAGTTATTTTTGAACTGAAATCTTCCATTAAGTCATGACTATTATAACGGTTTCATGGAGGTCAGGCTACCCTTGAGCCAGTACTTAATGGAAGATTTCAAGGGTAGCCTGACCTCCATGAAACCGTTATAATAGTCATGACAGTCACACCTGTCTCAGGTCATTTAGGCTCTTTCCCACTTGGCCCTTTGCTAGCTCTAACTTTTCTCACAAAGCTTAACTAAGAATTACATGAGATTCATGTAAATAAAACTGTTCTGGAAGATACAAATTTCTATGTTAATTTAAGCATTATTATTAACACTGTCTCTATCGTCACACCCTTGGTAGTGATACTTGTGAATCTATATTAAACATCCATTGAGGCATACTGTGGCTAAACAAATAACACTTGATTTAATTTCCCAACAACATGCATAGGTAGTTCACTCGGCCCTGCCTTCATCAATAGAGAATGTAAAAAGTAGAGAACGTGTGAAAGGTTAGCTGCAATATAACAAACTTTGAAGTCTCTGGTTGTTAACAACCAAGACCTACTTATGAAAATAGGTTGCATAAGCAAGACTTCCTCCTGTGGATTGTCCTTGGGACTGGTCTTCTGTTTATCCTATTTAGTATTCTCCTCCAACTCTATGGTAGAGTTAGAGTTCCAGATTTTTGAAGTTAGAGTCTCCAGATCTTTGAAGTTAGGTATGGCTAAGAGGCCAATGAAACCAACAGGTACCAGGACAGGAAGAGGCACAAAGTGAGTGGAAGTTGCATGTGTCACATCAGGTGAAAACCTCAAGAGCCACTGTGTGGATTTCCACTGTGCTGACCACTGTCAAAATGATAGATGATGCTCCATAGTGCAGAGCCACCATGAGCCTGTGCCCCTGACGTTTAGCAGGTAGAGAAGAACCCCCAGTTGGCCATAATGATCTAAAGCACAGGTGAGGAGAAAGTCTTGGTTGTTTATCACCAGAGGCTTAAGGGTTTGTTATATTACAGCTAACCTAGTCTCTCCTGAATGATATAAAAATCCAGCTGTTTTCTGGACATGGTCACTGTTGGGATGGAACAATAGGAAACCAGAAAGGTGGTTGGATCTCATTAGGGATAATATAAGCTTTTCTCAAGCTTCCCTTAGGAATATTGCACCAAATGAAAATGAGGACCCTTCAGGAAACCTAAACGCATATTGCAAACAAGGATAGACAAGTGCTTTACAAATTATAAATCACTCTGCAAATACTAGTTACAACAATATGTCTGCCTCACGCACAACTGTAGCCATGATAATGTTTTCCTATTTTGTAAGTCCATAATATTTACTCAGCTCCCACTAAAGAAATGTACTCATTTACACTGTATGTGGACAATGCAGAGATCAGAGACAACTTTGCTAATCTATGTGGCAAGCCAAATACATGTGGGGAACACTAAGGTCACTTGGCAGAGTACGTACAGTTTTAAATGAGTGCTTCTCTGTTACCCTTTTTACTATTCATAACCTCCAGAAATATTATAGGAGAGGCAAGCTCTACTCCCTCTACAGCATGAGCACAGCAAGAGGACTACAACGTGGGGTTAGTGGTTTGCTTACGAATGGACAGAGCTGCCACTGGGCAAGTCTCACTGCCGCCTCCCTTTGCTCCTCTTGGCACCAGGACAGGGAGAGGCGCACAGGCTCTGTAATTGTTTTGTTTATGCCAACCCTTTTATGACGAATAAACTTGAGGCTTAGAAACATATTGTTAGCTTGGAATGCTACATTTTTAAAAACTTCCTGATCCTCACATCTACAAGATTAAGAAATTGAGAGAATATTTTCTAAATGGCAATGAAGCTTACTAAAAAATATTAAATTTTTAAGTCCTTAAAATTTGAGAAAAGATAAGCAATGATAATATAAATGCTCCTTCTTACCACCTAGAGGGAAAAGGTTTGCTTGGCATGGCTAGCTGTGGTTAGAAAGAACAGCCACATTAGATTGTGGTTCTTACCTATGGTTTCTGGCAAAAATAAAGTCTGGACTTCGCCTCTGGAGGCAGAAGTTGGAACTTGGTCTTTAATTTCTGGTCAGTTCCTATTGCTACCAAACAAGGAGAAGCAAGATTTCCTCCTGTGGGTTGCTCTTGGGACTGGCCTTTCTGTTTATCCTGTTTAAGGAATCTCCTCTATAATAAGTTTTCAGAGTTTCTTGCATGCTGTGAGCTGTTTCTCAAACAAACACACCTTTCCTACAGAGCACAAGGCAAAGGGTCTCTAGATAAGGTACAGTCATACTGCATGCTGTCAGAGTCCAAGCTCGTCAAGCTTAAAATGATGCCCCTGGCTGAGTCTCATCTCAGGCCAGTCCCACTTTCTCATAGTCATTCATCTAGGAGGAACGTACCCTCCCTGATTTTCCAACCATTCTCCTCCTGACAGTAAGCTTTCATAGTACCATCCACCCTCTTCATTTCCTGATCCAAATCATTCCTTCCTTTGTTTACTTTTCTCTGGTTCTCTCTTGAGCTGATTTTATTTCACTCTATTCCATTCCATCATGTGCCCTGATGCATGCACAAGGTAAAGTCCATGTAGACAAAGTGATTGCATTTCTCTAAGAAATTTCAACTGAAAAGTTCTACCTGGAATGGGTAGAATTAGGAATGAAATTATGCAGACATGCCACACCCTTTTCCTGAGATGCACTAATGATTCCTGGAAATATTTTGCCTACTTATACCTTTCTTTTTTTCCCAGAAGGATTCAGGGCAGCATCTTTGACAATAAAACGCATTCCTTCTTTGAAGTCTGCTGCTGCTAAGTCGCTTCAGTCGTGTCCGACTCTGTGCGACCCCATAGACGGCAGCTCACCAGGCTCCCCTGTCCCTGGGATTCTCCAGGCAAGAACACTGGAGTGGGTTGCCATTTCCTTCTCCAACGCATGAAAGTGAAAAGTGAAAGTGAAGTCGCTCAGTCGTGTCCGACTCTTAGCGACCCCATGGACTGCAGCCCACCAGGGTCCTCCGTCCATGGGATTTTCCAGGCAAGAGTACTGGATCTTTGAAGTCTAGGGTAGCTTATATTGCTGACATTTGTGAAAAGAAGTAGCAGTTCTTACATTAGTAAGGCACCCTTCCAATCATATGTTATCATATAGCAAAGAATTAATATTTAACTTCAAAATGCTCCTGAAAACTTGTGTGAGTGACTTTGTTCTGGAAAAATGATCTGTATCTCAATCTATATCAGATTTTGAAAATTACCACATGTAAATGCTAAGTAAAATAAGAAAAGGAAGATTCTAGAGAGATGCAGATGGGAGAGAGAGACAGGGTGACTGCTGCAGAAAATACACTTTGTCTAAGGTTGTCTGAAGTTCTAGATTATTAAGACTGTCTGAATTCTGGTTGTTTCCTTGCCACTTAGCTTGGAAAGGCTTGTTGAGATGTCCACAGATCCATGTTGAATAAATATATCCCAAGGCTGGCTTCAGTGAAGCCAGGAACTCAGGTGTGTAGCTTTCAACTATTTAGTAAATGAAAAGTGTTGAACCCGCTTGAGAGTAAAGATCACTGGGATCGGTTTTTCTTGCTCCTTTGGGAGAATTAAACCAAAGTACTTGATAAAACCACAACTGACTGACTTTCTTTCTGGTTTAGAACATGGATACCTCATTCCCAGAGTGCATCCAGTCATTCCTCAGTTGGACATAACATTTGACATTGCAAGCTCATTTAGCCACCATGAATTTCTCCGAAACCCTTAAGTAGAGACAACACCAGCAGGGAAAGTACCATAACACCCTTGTCAGCACTGGAAGAGATCTGGGAGTTTTTATCATTGCCTATTTTTTTCTTTCCCACATGTGATCACTGACTAGAGGTGAAATAAATACTTCTTAGGGTGGAGCAAGAGGCATGTCTAAGGATGCTTTTCCCTACAATTTTGTCTTTTATTTACTTTTTATAGATCTGCAGCCAGCTCAGAGGACTTCAGGGACCTTGAGACTAGAGCACAAGATCTTGACATACCTCAAATAAAGGCAAAGGCAGTGAGTAATCTCAGCTCAGCACAGCTGAGAAGACAGGGGTCAAGCCTGGAAGTCATTAGATGAAAAGCTCAGAGCAAAAATTAAAATGAAAATATTGGCAGCTGGCATACGACCAAAACCTCAGTAATTCATTCCTTGGGTCCTCTCTCTTTCCAGATCATCAGCTCTCACTCTGTATTCAGAGTTACAAAAGGACCCTCCTTTATGCAGAGATCATATGAAATCCTGGTACTTTCCAGAGTAGAGTGTCATTCACCCTTATCTACATTATCTTTGGGATACCTTCTGATGCCATGCAAGCCCTAGCGATGCCTCAGTCTAGCCTACGCAGGTCATGGTCCAAGGAATGAGACCCACTGAGGTCCCTCAAAAACCTCACTTAAGGGCTACATACTTATAACATACAAATCTCAAGATTTATATCAAAGCCATTTATTAGCTCTGTGTGCAAATAAGTCAGGGCTCCCCAGGTGAATCAATTGGAGATAGGAATACCAGACTACCTTACCTACCTCCTGATAAATCTGTATGCAGGTCAAGAAGCAACAGTTAAAACTGGACATGGAACAATGGACTGGTTCCAAATCAGGAAAGGAGTATGTCAAGGCTGTATATTGTCACCCTGCTTATTTAACTTATATGCAGAGAACATCATGTGAAATGCCGGACTGGATGACTGACAAGCTGGAATCAAGATTGCCAGGAGAAATATCAATAACCTCAGATATGCAGATGATACCACCCTTATGGCATAAAGCAAAGAGGAACTAAAGAGCCTCTTGATGAAAGTGAAACAGGAGAGTGAAAAAGCTGGCCTAAAACTCAACATTCAAAAAACGAAGATCATGGCATCCAGGTCCATCTCTTCATGGCAAACAAATGGGGAAACAATGGACATAGTGAGCGACTTTATTTTCTTGGGCTCCAAAATCACTGCAGATGGTGATTGCAGCCATGAAATTAAAAGATCTTTGATCCTTGGAAGAAAAGCTATGACCAACCTAGACAGCATATTAAAAAATAGAGACATTACTTTGCTTCCAAAGGTCCGTCTAGTTAAAGCTATGGTTTTTCCAGTAGTCATGTATGGATGTGAGAGTTGGGCCGTAAAGAAAGCTGAGCACCAAAGAGTTGATGCTTTTGAACTGTGGTGTTGGAGAAGACTCTTGAGAGTCCCTTGGACTGCAAGGAGATGAAACCAATCCATCCTAAAGGAAATCAGTCCTGAATACTCATTGGAAGCACTGATGCTGAAGCTCCAATACTTTGGCTACCTGATGCAAAGAAATGACTCATTGGAAAAGACCCTGATGCTGGAAAAGATTGAAGACAGGAGAAGAAAGAGATGACAGAGGATGAGACAGTTGGATAGCATCACTGACTCAATGGACATGAGTTTGAGCAAGCTCCGGGAGTTGGTGATGGACAGAGAGGCCTAGTGAGCTGTGGTCCATGGGGTCTCAAAGAGTCAGACATGACCGAGTGACTGAACAGAACTCCCAGTTGACTCAGTGGTAAAGAATCTGCCTGCCAATGCAGGAGACATGGGTTCGATCCCTAGGTTGGGAAGACCCCCTGGAGAAGGAAATGGCAACGCGCTCCAGTATTCTTGCCTGGGAAATTCCATGGACAGGGTTGGACACAACTTAGTGACTAAATAGCCACCTCAGCAGCAGTTGTGCAAATAAGTCACCATCCAGAGCAAGGAAATCCCAATGAGAACCAATAAGAGAGGTTGTTTAAACTATCTGCAAAGAGTTAGTGAAGGTTGAGCAAGGATAAAGGGAAGTTTCCCTATTAGGACATGGAGGGGGGAAAGGGAAATTCCCTAAATTTAAAAAAAAAAAAAAAGAAACAGCTCTAAAAAGACTGGCCAGTGTGAGCTGACGCTGAAGCCGACACACAAACACTAAAAAATGGCAAACTCTTATTCCCAGAGGCCAGCTGGTGCCTGAGACCCAGCACTGGGGTTATTAGGCCATAGCTGGAGCTCCCCTGGCTCTGCTTCTCTCCCCAAAGGTCTCTTGCTACCCAATAGGCCAATAGTTGCTAAATCCAACAGAACAAGATAAATTATGTCATCTTTCTCTCTGGGATTTTATGACTAGAGAAGATTTGTAGAGACTTCACAAGGGATACTCTCAAATTAAACACTAGATTGACATCCACTCTTTTATAATTTTATACATTATCTCCTAAGTAGAATTCACCTGATTTTCAGGGAAAAGAGAGATGGCCTGAAAAATACTCAAAGACATGATGCAGTTAATAAGTGCTAAAAGTTTCAGCCTACACATTCCTTTTTAAATGAAGATTCCAGTGCAGCTGAAATAGGATGATTCCATTCTAACACATGTAAAGATATTTATCATAGTTGGCAGAACAGAATTGCTTCTTCTCCATGAAATTATTTCATTCCTCTCTCAATGTTCATAAAAGTTGGATCTTTAAAAGGCTAAACTATAAAATATTGTCCCACAGCTGCACACCCAAAATAAGTCATCAAAATTCAAATGGAAACACACTGCCCCAGCTTGTTCATTGTAGTGAGTAAAGATATAACTAGCTGTAGCTGATGGTATCTGACACTAAAATATTACCCATCTAATACATAGCATCAGTGGGGTACTAACTAGTACCACCTTTCTGGAGCTGATTACATGCAGCTCTTTCCAATTCTGCATTTGGTGATCCAACTTGGCAGTTTGAAATTGGCCATGATCAGAGTTTTTAGACAAAGAAATTGGCAAAATCCACAAATCATAAGTTTTCTGCCCTCTAGCCCTCCCCCCAAGCCAGCTATTAAACATATACCAACATGCCATGGCACAGCCTTCTACTTTAATCATAGCTGAGCCTAATTTTTAAAAAGCAATCACATTTATCTGTTGTTGCTATTGTACCAACTCATACGTTGATAAGAAGATAGGTACTAGCAACAAGATTGCAATTCAGAGAAGGCATGGAGATAGGAGGATTCTCTTGTGGGTGACATAGAGTTATCCCTCAGTTTACTGGCAACAGCTAGCTGGTACCCTAGACTCATCAGCCAGCAAGTGAGAGTCTATGCCCAGATGCAACTTCTCCCAGATCTGAGGTCTTAAGATCTCTAGATGGTAGGCAGCTGGCATTTTCAGAACTTCCCTTTAAACAGCTGGAGCTCAATCTCAGGTTGCCAGAGGCTGAAGCCCAGATCCTCGTGTGTCCAGCTGTGCTCCAGTCCTTCTGCAGAGAGCATCTCTTATATGCAGAAGCCAAGAGGACAGGAACCCATGCATGCACTGGCCCTTCTGCCAGCCTATATCAAATAATGCTGTTTACCTAGAGTTTTTGCATAATGATGGGGAAACAGACACAAGGGTCCTGTAAAACCACAATTCATCCACAGAGTCTACATGGTCTATGTAAATGGTCTATACGGTTTCCATGTAAATAGATCTACCTTCCTATTTACATAGAAATCTACCTGTAAAGAAATCACCTACAGACATAGCCTTCTTTTAAATTCTATTTGCCACCCCTTTTTCTCCCCAACCTAGCAGTACCTACAACATTGTTAACCAAGGTTAACTCTCTCTAATAAAAGAGTAAATGAACATTCTTATATGACAGCTTTCAATAAGCAAAAGGAAAAAATTTTAATGTAGGGCCCTGGGGTTAAAATAAACAAAAAAGGAAATGGATTCTAGTATTTGCCTGTAACACATTATGAGTTGGCAGAGGACAAACAACATTTTCTGTTCATGCAAAATAAGCATAGTGAGGAATCTCTTTGTAAGTGAAGACCAAAGTAATCTAGGCTTTTGGTGTTACCAACACGTCCTTCATTTTTTTTTTTTTTTTTGCAAATAACACAACCACCCTGCCCCTGACACACACACCACAAACTCACAACCAAAGTTAAGAGAGATTTAAAAAAAATGATGCAGATGTGAATTGTCATATCAGTTATTTTGTATGTAAAAATCTATTTGAAAAGAGAGATTAAAAAGAAAAAATATAAAACAGAATTAATAAACTCCTGGAGTTCGGCCACAAAATATGATTGAGATTAGGAGAAGGGTGAAGCTGTGGTCAAGCTGTTGATGCAAAAGCTCTGCTTGCCTGTAACCAGATGTGAATCATAACATCTCCATGGAGATGAGTGGGCAAATGACCAATGGTATATTCATGTCCACATTTAGAGGGTGAGAATTTCAATGGTTTATTGATTCCAAGTCAGGGGTTAAACAAGGAATTTTATCTAACATGAAACTCTTATGGACTCTCTAAATAATGCAGCCTGACTTTTTATTAGGCTGATCTCAAAAGGCTTCTTTATTTCTCTATAGCAGATGGTTCCCTAGTCTTTACTTCATTGTGATGCTACCTTCTTACTCAGGAAGTGAGAATTATACCTCTAAACCTAAAAGCTAGCTTGCTATGCACAGTGTTTCAACATGGACCATTTCTTGTCCCACTGATTTTATGTCATAATTATTGTTACTGGTCTTCATTTATAAGTACTCAATTGGAAGTGAGATGATTGCACTTGACAACCTTTTAAATTTTATTATTTGTGAGAAAGTATAATAAATGCTTCCCTGGTGGCTCAGGTGGTAAAGAATCTGCCTGCAATGCAGGAGACCCAGTTTGACACCTGGATAGGGAAGATCCCCTGGAGGAGGAAATGGCAACCCACTCCAGTATTCTTGCCTGGAAAATTCCATGGACAGAGGAGCCTGGAAGGCTACAGTCCATGTGGTCACAGATAGTCAGAAACAACTGAGCGACTAACACACACATAATAATAAATGCAACTGGGAATATTATTTAATTATTTCAGTTCAGTTCAGTTGCTTGGTCGTGTCCGACTCTTTGCAACCCTGTGAATTGCAGCACACCAGGCCTCCCTGTCCATCACCAACTCCCGGAGTTCATTCAAACTCATGTCCATCGAGTTGGTGATGCCATCCAGCCATCTCATCCTCCGTCGTCCCCTTCTCCTCCTGCCCCCAATCCCTCCCAGCATTAGAGTCTTTTCCAATGGGTCAACTCTTCGCATCAGGTGGGCAAAGTATTGGAGTTTCAGCTTTAGCATCAGTCCTTCCAAAGAACACCCAGGACTGATCTCCTTTAGAATGGACTGCGTGGATCTCTTTGCAGTTCAAGGGACTCTCAAGAGTCTTCTCCAACACCACAGTTCAAAAGCATCAATTCTTCAGTGCTCAGCTTTCTTCACAGTCCAACTCTCACATCCAACATGACCACTGGAAAAACCATAGCCTTGACTAGACGGACCTTTGTTGGCAAAGTAATGTCTCTGCTTTTGAATATGCTATCTAGGTTGGTCATAACTTTCCTTCCAAGGAGTGTCTTTTAATTTCATGGCTGCAGTCACCATCTGCAGTGATTTCGGAGCCGCAAAAAATAAAGTCTGACACTGTTTCCACTGTTTCCCTATCTATTTCCCATGAAGTGATGGAACCGGATGCCATGATCTTAGTTTTCTGATTGTTGAGCTTAAAGCAAACTTTTTCACTCTCCTCTTTCACTTTAATCAAGAGGCTTTGTAGTTCCTCTTCCCTTTCTGCCATAAGGGTTGTGTCATCTGCATATCTGAGGTTATTGAGATTTCTCCCAGCAATCTTGATTCCAGCTTGTGTTTCATCCAGCCCAGTGTTTTTCATGATGTATTCTGCATAGAAGTTAAATAAGCAGGGTGACAATATACAGCCTTGACGTACTCCTTTTCCTATTTGGAACCAGTCTGTTGTTCCATGTCCAGTTCTAACTGTTGCTTCCTGATCTGCATATAGGTTTCTTAAGAGGCAGGTCAGGTAGTCTGTTATTCCCATCTCTTTCAGAATTTTCCACAGTTTATTGTGATCCACACAGTCAAAGGCTTTAGCATAGTCAATAAAGCAGAAATAGATGTTTTTCTGGAACTCTCTTCCTTTTTCCATGATCTGGTGGATGTTGGCAATTTGATTTCTGGTTCCTCTGCCTTTTCTAAAACCAGCTTGAACATCTGGAAGTTCACGGTTCACGTATTGCTGAAGCCTGGCTTGGAGAATTTTGAGCATTACTTTACTAGCGTGTGAGATGAGTGCAATTGTGTGGTAGTTTGAGCATTCTTTGGCATTGCCTTTCTTTGGGATTGGAATGAAACTGACCTTTTCCATTCCTGTGGCCATTGCTGAGTTTTCCAAATTTGCTGGCATATTGAGTGCAGCACTTTCACAGCATCATCTTTCAGGATTTGATATTTACTTGGTATTAATTAATACCTTTAATTAATTCCAAGTATTACTTGGTATAATACAAGTAATACAAAGTATTATATTAATACCAAGTAAAACTAGGTGTCAGACAAGAAAGACAAAACCTCAAAATCCTAGCATGTCACATATGGGTCTTGAGTGTCTTCTAATTTAAGACACATCATGAAGATAATGCAAATGATTGTTAAGGAACATGGGAGTTGATATTTTAAGGTGGAAATTATGAGGATCTTTGAGCAAGGGTGGAACTGAGATTAAGGCTAAAAGTGCTAAGCGATGAGATCCTGCACAGGGAAAGAAGCTACCCTCTCTTTTCTCCTCCATTTTTCTCTTTGTAACTAAAATCTTCAGAATGTTCAAAATTGTGTTAAGGGGTATTTTGAGATGGGCATTCTCATGTAATGCTCATGACACAATAAAATGGTACTTTTAAGGGAGGCAATTTGGCAAAATAAACCAAGAACTTTAAAAATGCTCAATTCTTTGTCCCAGTATTTCTCTATTAAGAATTAGTCATGATATCAAACAAAACAAAACACCATAAATTTCCAAGTACAAGGGAATGATTAAATAAAGACATATAAGTAAGAATAAAATAGTGCATTTTTACAAAAATGTTTTTTATGGAATATGTAATGTATTGAGAATATATTTACAATAGTCTATCAAATGAAAAGACTGATACTACATTGCATATACATTATGTCCTCAATGTATACATATACACACAAAAATACACAGACAGATACAGTAGACAAAACACTGAGAAGAAATTTGCCAGAGTATTTAAAGTGGTTATTTCAGGATGGGAGAGGGGAATAATGATGAATTGTATTTAGTTTATTTATATTGCATTATACTTTCCAGTGGTTTACTCTGAGCACTAGTTACTTTTTCTATATTTACATTTTTAATGGCAAAAAATGATATAGAAAAACTATATAAACATTAAGAAATATACAAATGTATGAAGTAAAGGGGGCTTCCCTGGTAGCTCAGCTGGTAAAGAATCCTCCTGCAGTGCACAAGATCCCGTTTCAATTCCTGGGTCGGGAAGATCCCATGGAGAAGGGATATTCTACCCACTCCAGTATTCTTGGGCTTCCCCTTGGTGACTCAGATGGTAAAGAATCTTCCTGCAGTGCAGGAGACCTGGGTTTGATCTCTGGGGTGGGAAGATCCCCTGGAGGAGGGCATGGCAATCCACTCCAATATTCTTGCCTGGAGAATCTCCATGGACAGAGGAGCCTGGTGGGCTACAGCCCATGGGGTCAAAAAGAGTTGGACATGACTGAGCCAACAAGCACAGCACAGCATGAAGTAAAAGATGGAGATCCTTTTCGTATTTATTCTCCAGATGTGCCTGCTTAACAACAGGAAAAATTTAATAGAGTTTATCTTTCCAGACTGTTTATGTCTATATGTATATACAAAAGTATACACATATATGTACTTATATAATTATTTCATTAAAATATAACAATTATTTATTTTACATTGAATAAAATACTTAGGATATTTCCTTGTTGTCATAGGGAAATATATCATCTTTAATTTACTTAATTTTTAGAGCTGTCTTAGAGTCACAGCAAAATTGAGCAGAAAGTACAGAGGTCCCATGCACAATATCTCTGCCATCTCCTCCACTGCAAAGAGCTTCCCCCTATCAACATTACACATCAAAATGGTATATTTGTTACAATCAATGAAACTATATCGACACACCACCACCCAAAGTCCAGCGGTCATGTTCAGATCCATTTGTGTTATTGTGCATTCTATGGATTTTGACAAACATATAATGACACACATCCACCACTATAGTATCACATAGCACAGAACAGTTTCACTGCCCTAAAAGTTTTTGGGCTCTATCTATTCATCCTTCCTCCCAGTCCCTAGCAACCACTGATGTTTTTATTGTGTCCATTGTTTTGCCTTTTCTAAGATGTCACATAGTTGAAATAACACAGTATGTAGCCTTTTCAGATTGGTTTCTTTCACTTAGTAATACAAGTCTGAGGTTCTTCCGTGTTTTTTTCATGGCTTCATAGAATATTCTGTGTACTTGAGAAGAATGTATAGCCTGCTGTTGTTGGGTGGAGTGTTTTGTGTATGCCTCTTATGTCCCAAATCTATGTCATTTGACCAATGAGTATCATTCCCCATTTACATTTAAAACTAATTAATAATAGGGAAGGCTTTACTATTGTCATTTTGTTCATTGTTTTCTGTGCATCTTATAGCTTTTTTTGCCCCTCCTTTCTTCTCTTAGTGCCTTACATTGTGTTTTGTTGGCTTTTAATATAGTGATATGCTTTGATTAGGGCTTCACAGGTGGTGCTAGAAGTAAAGAATCTGCCTGCCAATGCAGGAGAAGCAAGAGACATGATCCCTGGGTTGGGAAGATCCCCTGGAGTAGGAAATGGCAACCCACTCCAGTATTCTTGCTGGGAAATTCCATGGACAGAGGAGACTGGTGAGCTATAGTCCATGGGGTTGCAAAAAGTCAGACATGACTGAGTACACACACAAGCACAAATACACACATACATACACACACACACACAGAGAACTGAATCACTTTGTTCTATACCTGAAACTAAGACAACATTGTAAATCAACTATGTTGTTGTTGTTGTTCAGTCACCAAGTCGTGTCCAACTCTTTGTGACCCCATGGACTACAGCACACCAGGCTTCCCTGTCCCTCACCATCTCCCAGAGTTTGCCCAAGTTCATGTCCATTGAATCGGTGATGCCATCCAACCATCTCATCCTCTGTCGCCCTCTTCTCCTGCCTTCAGTCTTTCCCATCATCAGGGTCTTTTCCAATGAATCAGCTCTTCACATCAGGTGGCCAAAGTATTGGAGCTTCAGCATCAGTCCTTGCAAACATTATTCAGGGTTGATCTCCTTTAAGACTAACTGTTTTAATCTCCTTGCAGACCAAGGGACTCTCAAGAGTCTCCTCCAGTGCCACAGTTCGAAAAGCATCAATTCTTTGGTGCTCTGCCTTCTTTATTGTCCAGCTCTCACAACTATACTTCAATTAAAAAAAACAGTCTGTTCGTGTAATCAGACATGGAGTTAGCATATCAGGTATTTGTTACCCTGATGCTTTTGGGTGATTTCTGGGAGATGGGGAAGTGTCCAGTATTATTCTGTCAATTGAAAACCAGACACGAGTGAGTGGCTTTTCAAAAATTCTGTAGCCATTTATATTTCTTCACTTATTAATTATATGTTCATATTCTGATTATTACTTTTTTTGTTTCAGATATGTACTTTTAGTCATCAAACAAAATTGAAAATTAATAAACCATTTCCTCTAAGAAGGGTGGCAGTGACCATGATGTAAATAGCAAAGTCAGAGCTGATAGGAAGATTCAGCCTTTAGTCCGATGGAGTTAGTCTTTGGAATGTTCCCATTGTAGTCTGTGACCTAGGAAGCCTTCTTTGGTGAGAACTCAATGGTCTCATTCCTGGGCCTAGTTCATCATCTGATTATTTTAGGTGCCATTTAAGAAGTATAATGAGAGATGAAAAATTGGAAAGGTAAGCTTCCCTGCTTGTTGCTCGTGTTTAGTCACTCAGTTGTGTCCGACTCTTTGTGACCCCATGGACTGTAGCCTGCAAGGCTCCTCTGTCCATGAGATTTTGTAGGCAAGAGTACTGGAGTGGGTTGCCATTTCCCCCTCCAGTGTATCTTCCCCACCCAATAATTGAATCCAAGTCTCCTGTGTCTCCTGCATTGCAGGCGGATTCTTTACCCACTGAGACATCAGAAAGCCCTGAGTGACCTTGAATATTCTTTTTTTATATCTACTTTCTTCTCTTTCCCTTATCCCATCATCAACAGAACTATCAGGGGCCACTTGCTTTGTCATAAGAATTTGAAAATAATTTAATAAAATTTATCTTAATTTGGAATGACTTGAAACTTAGATACACTCAGATTTAGTTTAATCTATTTCTTGCTTAATTACTCAGCATATTGAAAAGGCAAAGCAAGACAAATCAAAACAAAATGCATTTCTGATTCATATGTGCTCAGATATCAACGTGCTGAGATGCATATGAAATGATGTTACTTTTCTCTTTCTAGTTTTATAACTTTCAGATCATTTTGGCCAAAATTAAATAAACCAAATCACTGATCACAGTATAGACATATTACAAATAGCTCTGTATCTCTACATACATGCATTCTTTAAGCAAACATGGGGTTGAGTCCAACTTTCCTCTTGATCATTATAGATTAGGAAGAAGTCATAAACTGGGTATAAATTGGAGAGAAGGCATTTAAATAGTCAAACTTTATATTAATATAAATAATAGGTAACTTTATAAATTAGATAATCAAATATTTAAATTTAAATATTGTGGCTTATCCAAAGCTCTCTAATTTCTCTCAGATAGACTAAAACAAAACAAGATTAGTCACAGGACTGTTATTTTTCACAACTACCAAAATGCTGTCAATTACTGAAGTATTTATGCTCAAACAGAAAAGCACAATGTTGTAATTTTAAAATTTCAAGATCTTGAAAGCAGACAGTAGACAACATTATAAATCACTGCCAAGTGGTGAGAAGGGAATGAGGAAAAGAATAAGATAAAGTGATAATCCTCAAAAACTTATGACAAATGAAAGGTATATTAGTCACATTATTTCATCCTTAAAATGTTTGTCCTGAATACTAGTACCCTGTTTACCCATGGCCAACACACCATGAAAAGACAATCTCTGCCTGAACTACTGCACATTCTGCCTATATGACTCATATTCCCAGACATTAATTGATTTTGAAGTAGCTGGATTTTCCTCTCTAATTTCAAAATCAATTTGGCAAAAACTGGAAAACTATAATAAAAAGCAAAGGAAGATACTCCCAAAACTACATAAAATGCATTTGGCAATTAGCTTGGGTTATTCATGATAAAAGCCTCAGAAAAATTAGCCTTTGTATTATGAAAAACACTTGGAAAATATTTTTGAAATTTTGGTGACACCCCGTTCTTTGTGAAGAAAAATTAATCATAGTATTGATGCAGTGGAAAACACAAGGGAATTTTCAATGAAATGTTTTCTCTCTTTTTTACTGATGCAATATTTGAAATGGGAGCACAGGGCATTTTTCTAAGCAAAGCAGTTGTCTGCAAGCATGACTCTTTTCAGCAATTCACCTATAGGCCTCTGAACAAATAATTGTGGACATCAAATTGAAAGACATGAACTCAGCCTGTTTCCAACTGAACTGTGGTCTTTATCATTAAGTAAATAATTTATAAATCTTTTGCATGTTCTTCATGTGTCCTTCTTCTTCCAGAAAAGAAGTAAGGGCCTTTGTTGGAATCACATGGAGTCTGGACCAGAGTTGGGACCAGAGCCCACAGCATCTCCCTGCTGGCCCAGAATCTACCTCTTTATCATGTTACCTGACTTGTTTTTCTTAAGATCTCTTCACATTAGCTTGGTACCGTGCAAAAAATATATATATATATTCTACTTATCATAGCTGGAAAAAGCAACTCACTGCAATGTGATAGGATCTGGGCCAAGCAGAAGCTAAAGCATGGCAATGACTTCTATCCAGAGATAAGGATGCTGGCTGTGACCCATGAATTCCCACCCTCTGGCCTAGGCACTTGACATTAGAGGTTTCCTCTTGGTTCGTTGGGCTTACAGGACAGAACCTCTGTGGGTTAAAGTTCAAAAATTCAATACCGTAGCTCAAGGAGCAGTCCTCTGGGAGAAAAGTCATGCAGCAAGACTGAAACAAGGTTTGGACACAGAATAACCCAACCAAGAGCACTTAGGCAAAAATTATTTACAAATTGAGCAATATTCCTACTGGTCATGCTATCGATGACTAATACATCTAAATTGGTGTGGGTGCTTCAAAATCATCCATCAGATTATTAAAAAGGGATTTCTTATTCCTTCCATTAGTTATGTCTGTGACTCTTTCCCTGATGTTCATCATTACATGGCAAATCATGCCAATTTGTGGAAAACAAGGCATGGAGAGGTACGTGAATACCCAAATTGGATATTTCAACTATGAAAATGAACTGGAACCAAAGAATATAATTTCAAATCAAAATTTGTCCTCAGTCTTTAAGTTCAATTTTTTTTTCTTTTGTGCCAGTAATATGCATCATTCAGGAAACAAGAAAAAGGAAGGTTCACCAACCCCCAAAATTGTCACCTTTCTTCTTGTACAATTCATTTCTCTTTTTCTCTTGCATTCTTATCACCTTCTTTCCTCCCTTCTTTCTCATCACTCTCTCCATTCATTTATTCACTCTTTCAACAGTCATTTAGTTCCAGATGATATTCTAGGTGCTTGAATTCATCAGTGATAAAACAACTGAAATCCTTGCCTTCATGCAATTTGCAGTCTCCTTTCTCCTGCATATAATATTAGCAGTGCTGATACAGCTTAAGGCCTCAGAAGCACCTGTTCTGTTGTTTTGATCCACAACTGCTGTGCCTCTTCCATGATACCTATAATTTTCTCTGCATAGAGGTGAGGGTCATATGGTGAGAAAAGGAGAGCTCTATCTAGGCACTGCAGAAGGGTACTGCAAAAAATTCTCAGTCCTATGAAGAAATAGCCCAACCAAACTGAACCGAAGTACAACATCACAGCTCATGTAGACGTTCTAGTCCTCTAGATTTGAGATGAAGTCAGAGGTTATGAATACAATTCTATTTGGCATTATGAGAAAAAGGTAGGATTTGGAGCCATACAAACCTGGGGCTGTATTTTAGTTCTGTAGTCTGGGGGCAGGTCACATAACCTCTTTAGGTCTCAGTATCCTCAACTATTAGGTGAATTTAACATCATTTACCTTATGGGTTCTATCGCTATTTTATTCATTCATCCATTTATTCATTCAATGAGTATTTATTATTCTCTTAATTATTCTCTAAATTATTCTCTTAATTTTTTTTAATTTTATTTTATTTTTAAACCTCAAACACTGTATTAGTTTTGCCAAACATCAAAACGAATCAATTTTTAATAAGCCCTTTCTATGCATTTGGTGCTGCGGTAAATACTGGAGTTAACAGTGAAGAGATAATAAAGGGACAAAAATTCTTGCCATCATGGAGGGCATTACCACCCCAGGGAGTAAGCTACTGGGAGAGGAAGCATGTGAGGGAGGGGTTAGTTTCAATCATGATTGAATCTATAGGGTAACTGACTCTTAAATAGGCAGGAGAAGTACGTCAGAGTGGGAGGGTCTAGACACTGGCTGTGGATCAGATCCCCTCTGAGCTGCTTCCTGTGGCACATGCAGTCAGGGTGAGAGGCCTGAGCGGACGACAGAGGCATCCTGATCCAAGGAACAGAAAGACTGCAGCTGCCAGCAGAGAGCACCACAGACACTAAAATGTGAGGCCCACGCCTCCTACGGGAACTGAAGTGAGGGGGGTGGTAAAGCAGAATAAAAAGCTGCAATCACAGATGTCTCTGGACCCTCTCAGACCCCATCCTTAGCCTTAGAAACAAAAGGACAGTTGCAGGACAGCTCAGCACTGCCTTCATCTCTGCACTGCAGTCGGGGACCCTGTGGACTGCACACAGGTTTAAAGCCAGGAAAAATGGGACACTCCAGCCAGTTTGAATGGCTTGTTAAGTCACAAGTTATTAGAGGATGTCAGGGAACCTTTGCAGCTACACATTGATCTGGTGATGAAGATTCAGTGCTGTCAGACATCCCACATTTGTGGGCTAAAGGCCAAAGAATAAACCTCAGATTCCTGCTTCCCAGCTCTTCAGTCCTCGGGTGCTTCAGAAGCAAAGAGACTTCACCCCAAACTCAGCCAAGCCAGCACTGAAAGGCTTCCTTTCACAACAGGAAGTCCCCGGGCGATGGCAGAACTTGGTTTGGCCAGTATCACCTTCAAGGGCTGCCGCTCCACTGGCCCTGGGCACAGAGCTTTCTTCGGGAATGCGGACACCGCGTGGTTTGCTAGCTGCTTCAGCTGTTCTGAACAAATGAATCCCCATTCTAGGGGACTCGAAACTACATAGTTTCACTCTGTCCTCTTGTGTTGGCAGCTGCCTTTCAGCATTGCCCTGTCCCCACAAAAACCTCAACACGGATCCCTTGTATGCATGGTATACAATAGGACCTTTCATTCCTGCTTTGGCACCTGCAGCCCTGGGTGAACAGTGCCATGGAATAGAGAATGCATTTCCCAGAGTGTGGTGCTGGGGACCCCACCCATGCAACAGTTGAGCAGAGGCATGTGAAAGCTGTATGCATACTTGAGGGGAAGGGAGGAGGGTGAACCTTGGGAGAACCATTCTTGCAGCCAGCCTGTGTGCTTTGAGCATCAGCTGCATGTGTTCTGGGCCATGCACTGAGAGCAGAACCCAAACTTTGTCCTTAACATGTCTGTAGCTCCCAGGGTGAATCAGGCCATAGAGGCAAATGTGCCAGTGTTCTTGGTTATGAGCCACTGAAACCATTTTTGATAAGATGGCTGCCTCTGGGAGCCAGGCTCTAAGGTTTCCATTCTGTCTACCAATTATTAGCTGTAGGACTTGTATAACAATCACTTAACCACTCTGTATTAGAATCTCATTTGTCAAATGAGAGTTACATTAGTATGTGTTACTTGAAATGATTAAAATGCTGAATCCATGGGAACTAACGGGAGTACTGTCTGGCTCATATTTGCATTTCATGCAAGGATGCCCACAATAAAGGACAAAAATGCAAGGACCTAACAGAAGCAGAAGAGATTAAGAAGAGGTGGCAAGAATACATAGAACTGTACCCAAAAAAGCTCTTAATGACCCAGATAACCACGATGGTGTGGTCACTCATCTAGATCCAGATATCCTGGACTGTGAAGTCAAGTGGGACTCAGGAAGCATCACTACGAACAAAGCTAATGGAGGTGACAGAATTCCAGCTGAGCTATTTCAAAATCCTAAAAGATGATGCTGTTAAAGTGCTGCACTCAATATGCCAGTAAATTTGGAAAATTCAGCAGTGGACACAGGACTGGAAAAGGTCAGTTTTCATTCAAATCACAAAGAAGAGCAATGCCAAAAATGTTCAAATTGCCATACAGTTACACTCATTTCACATGCTAGCAAAGCAATGCTCAAAATCCTTCAAGCTAGCCTTCAACAGTACATGAACTGAGAACTTTCAGATGTATAAATTGGGTTTAGAAAAGGCAGAGGAACCAGAAATCAAATTGCCAACATATGCTGGATTGCAGGAAAAAAAAAAGAATTAAAAAAAAACATCTACTTCTGCTTTATTGACTACATTAAAGCCTTTGACTATGGATCACAACAAACTGTGCAATATTCTTAAAGAGATGAGAATACCAGACCATATTACCTGTCCCATGAGAAACCTGTATGCAGGACAAGAAGCAACAGTTAGAACTCAACATGGAGCAATGAACTGGTTTAAAATTTGGAAAGGAGTACATCAAGGCTGCATATCGTCACCCTGCTTATTTAACTTATATGCAGAATACATCATACATAATGCTGGGCTGGATGACTGACAAACTGGAATCAAGATTGCCGGGAGAAATATCAACAACCTCAGATATGCAGGTGATACCACTTTAATGGCAGAAAGTGAAGAGGAACCAAGGAGCCTTTTGATGAATTTTAAAGAGGAGAGTGAAAAAGCCGGCTTAAAATTCAACATTCAAAAAACAAAGATCATGGCATCCAGTCCTATCATGGAAACACTGTCAGATTTCATTTTCTTGGGCTCCAAAATCAATGTGGATGGTGACTGAAGCCATGAAATTAAAAGATGTTTGCTCCTTGGAAGAAAAGTTGTGACAAACGCAGACAGTGTATTAAAAAGCAGAGACATCATTTTGCCAACAATGGTCCATAGAGTCAAAGCTATGGGTTTTTTCCAGTAGTCATGTATGGATGTGAGAGTTGGACCATAAAGAAGGCTGAATGCTGAAGAATTGATGCTTTTGAACTGTTGTGCTAGAGAAGACTCGTGAGAGTCCCTTGGACTGCAAGGAGATCAAACCAGTCAATCCTAAAGGAAATCAACACTGAATACTCATTGGAAGGACTGATGCTGAAGCTGAAGCTCCAATACTTTGGCCACCTGATTCGAAGAACTGACTCACTGGAAAAGACCCTGATAATGGAAAAAAAAACTGAGGGCAAGAGGAGAAGGGGACAACAGAGGATGAGATGGTTGAATGGCATCACTGACTCAATGGACATGAGTTTGAGCAAACTTAGGGAGATAGTGAAAGATCTACTTTCATGAACTGCATGCTGCAGTTCATGGGGTTGAAAAGAGTCAGACGTGACGTAGTGACTGAAAAACAACAACTGATTCATATTTAACCTTCAGAAGGTTAGCCCTAGCATTATCATGCTGCTATTGCTGCTGCTGTTGCTTCAGTCGTGTCCGACTCTGTGCGACCCCATAGACCAGCAGCCCAACAGGCTCCCCCATCCCTGAGATTCTCCAGGCAAGAACACTGGAGTGGGTTGCCATTTCCTTCTCCAATGCATGAAAGTGAAAAGTGAAAGTGAAGTCGCTCAGTCGTGTCTGACTCTTAACGACCCCATGGACTGCAGCCTACCAGGCTCCTCCACCCATGGGATTTTCCAGGCAAGAGTACTGGAGTAGGGTGCCATTGCCTTCTCCGACATTATCATGAATTTATCCTTAACCATAAAGCTGTAGAAACAAATTCAAAAAATGGCCAGGCGCCAAGAGAGGCTGGGAAATGAAATCCATTGCAAAGTTTCTGCTGCATGCACAGCCTGATTTGAATGCTACTCCGGCACCATTGCCACAACCCATGTTAGACAGCACTGCTACTATGGCTGGTCACTCCAATTGCCACCACTGAACACTGCTATCATGCAATTAACTATAAATTCATTGTTTCCCACTTGCTCCAAATTCAAAGTTCTACTTGGAAGCAAATAATTGTCAAAGCCCAGTTTCCCTATCTGAGACTTACACAGACATTAGGGTTAGGCAGAAGTCACATCTGGTCTGCTCTCTTTTCTGTCCTGGGAGGCTGTATTCTGGCTCCTATCAAGGCTCACACAATGATGGACTGCTTCACTGTAGTAAGGGTAGTAATTATGTCCATGCAGTATCATGGACAACAACAACAATGCCAATTGACAAATGTCCATACAAAATAATGATTCAGTAGTAGACATATGAAGTTAGGGACATAGCAGTCACCACCTAATACTTTTTTATTGAAGCATAGTTGATTTACAATGTTCTATTCATTTCTGGTATACAACAAAGTGAATCAGTTATATTTATTTACACATATATATATATATACACTTATCATATGCTTTTCTATTGTAGGTTATTACAAGATAATTTCCTGTGCTATACAGCAGGCCCTTGTTGTTTATCTATTTTATATATAGTAGTGTATATCTACTAATTCCAAACTCCTAACTTGTGTGGTTTAGTCGCTAAGTCATGTCCAACTCTTTGCGATCCCATGGACTGTAGCCTGGCAGGCTCCTCTATCCATGGGATTTCCCAGGCAAGAATACTGGAGTGGGTTGCCATTTCTTTCTCCATGGGATCTTCCCAAACCAGGGATTGAACCTGAGTTTTCTGCATTGCAGGCACATTCCTTACCAACTAAACCACCAGGGAACTTCTAAATTATTCCTTCCCATTTTCCCCTTCAGTAAGGGTAAGTTTGTTTCCTATGTCTTTAAGTCCATTTCTACTTTGTAAATAAGTCCATTTGTATCATACTTTAGATTTGAAACATAAGCAGGTACACAATTTAGAATTCAAGGTGTCATCCTTGACCCCTGCCTCTCTCTTACCCACACTTCCAATCCATCACCTTTCAGTTTCACTGCTTATCCTTCACTTAAATCCACTCACTTACCTTCAATTTCCTAATCTCAGCCCACCGTAGACTAGTACACCATCCTCATGGCTGAGACCCGTCCATGGCCCCAGCCCCTGTTTAGTCTATTCCCACACAGCAGCTACAGTGATCTTTCCAAATTGCAAATACGAGACTTGATTATCCCTCCAGTTTTTAATGGCTTCATATATCTCTTAGGTTAAGGACAAACCTCATTAACACACTCACAGGATCCAGCCTGCCTTGGGGTCTCCCTCCCTTCTAAGTCCACATGTGCTCTGCTCTCCCTTCCTCATTCCACTCCAGCCACTCTGTTCTCTGTCTAGTCCTGAGGAGCCAGATGCTCTCTCTGCCACAAAGTCTTTGTCCATGTCCAGTACTTCTCTCCCCTCTTCTCTTTTGATCCCTATCCTTATTCAGTTCTCAGATCAAGAGATACTTCCTCATGGCGGCGAGGGGGGAGGGGGCTTCTCTGACCTCCATGACCAGGATAAATCACCTCATTACAGACTCCCATGGCATCCTGAATCACTCCTAAATGGACATTCATCACAAATGCCATTTTTCAATTGTGTGACTATATTTATATGTCACATGAAAATATGGACTACGCATGATTTGATTCACCATTGCCTAGCATCTTTCATTTGTTGAGTGAATGAATGAATGAATTGAAAAATGGCTTCTCATTGGAGGTTAATATATCCTTGATGTTTGAGGGATTAGTCAGAATTTGTTGAATGAAGAAAGGAGAAATAAAAGTATCCCAGGAGAGGAAATAAGGAATCAAAAGTTGTAGGACATGCGAGGGAATGGTGTGTTCAGAGAAAGTCACACAGCTGGTATATGAGTGATGGGAGATGGGTAAAGGATATAATTAAAGCAGCAAATGAAGTGAAGTTTGGGTCCTGATTGTGAAGGTCCTTGAATGCATGCTAAGGAATTTAGAACTTTCTCTCTGGGCATGGAGAGAATCTGATAAGGCAAAGAAATTAAGCATCAGAAATACAGGATGAAGGTTAAAGCAAGAATATACCTTCTGTCTGTAAAATTTGATAATGTCAAATTAGCAACCATTTGTACTTCCACAGCAAAGTTCTACTTACTCATTGTAAAATTAAAGAAAGTTATTCCAAAAATGCCTTAGACTATGTTTAGATGTCTGTTTTAAGTAAGTGCAATCAGATTGGGGTTTTTTTTTTTATTATTCTCTACTTCCAATATCTGTCTCCCAAATGATATTATTCACATTCCAATGAACAGATGTCACATAGCCAGCTGGAAAAACTCAGTTACATATAACATGATCAATCAATAGAGGGCCTCTGTTTTCAGCTCAATACAAGTTATTCCTATTAAGTTGATGATAATAGCTAGAGTAGAATATAGTTCTAACCAGTTTTTAAAACAAAACCATGCTTCTCAAATTTTTTGGACTTTAGCTCATTACACTCTGAAAAATTCTTAAGGACTTCAAAGAACTTTTGTTTATGTGGGTTACATCTGTGGATATTTAATATACTAGAAATTAAAACTTAAATTTTTAAAATATTTATCAATATATTTTAAAATAACAATAATAAACTAGTTAAAATACTTAACATATTTTGTGAAAATAACTATTTTTCTAAAAACAAAAAAAAAGTCTTAAGAGACAGCTGATTCTCATATTAGTGCAATCTGGTATTTAATCTACTTAATGTTTCATCTGCATTTAATCTGTTGTGTTGCCTTATACAGATATGTAGTTAGGAAAGGAGAAGTGCTTTGATATCTTTTTGAATAATCATGACACTGCATCTCAACTTGAAAAGTAATAGTTTCTTAAAAGTCAGTTGCAATATGGAATATAAAACCATATCAATTAAACTTGCATGCTCTGAAACACTAAAATTCATTAGTCTCCTTTGCACTTTGAATGGAACTTTCACTCCTACATGATTGAGTAACATCATGCATTGGTCATTTGGGAAATAACCATTCACTGAGTTGTGTAGGCTTTCGAAATTTTGAGACATTTTATTATGGCATATCAAAAAAAATCATACTCATATAATAACTATAAACAGAATACAAGCTTTAAAAATTGTTAATCACTATGTTGTACACCTAAAGTTTATAGAATATTGTACATTGACTATACCTCAATAAAATAAATAATTTTTTTAAAAGGGAAAAAATGAACATCACCACTAATCTTATCAAGAAAAACTTTTAATATTGGAAAGCTGTCAAGCTCCTGGTGATAAGTATGGAAATATAAGCTTTCAAAACTTTAATTTTACTTGAATGTTTAAAATTCTTTCATTGGCAACAAATTCCATAGTTGTTTTTCTTGAAGGGACATTGACTTTGTTAATTCTAAGACAATGTCTGCCAAATACCCAAGTCTGAATAGCTATAACTTGTCATTCTTTAAATAAAAATGGCATTTCATCAAAAACATGTCGAATTTAGCTTGAACTTGAATAAATGCACCCATGCTTCCTTTTTTAGACAACACCATACTTCAATAAGAACCAGAAGTACTGTGCATGTTACTTCCTATTTTGGCATAAAAAAAGTAAACCAAAAAAAGTACTCAAAGATCAAGACAATAAAATTAATAGTTCTTCCTTCTGCATTAGGACAACCATGTGAAAAAAGAACTACTTTCTGCAAACCTGCAGAGCCTAAGTACACAGTGAGTGCCACTAGTTTCGTGTCACCACCTTGATTTCTGCTTGAGCACCAGCACTTTTGCTCATCAGTGCTTTTACAGAGTCAGGAGAAATGTCAACAGCGACAAAAAGGAAGATAATATGTAAATATTATTATAAAATTATGAAAGCCGACTCATTGGAAGAGACCCTGATACTAGAAAAGATTGAGGACAGGAGGAGAAGGGGGCAACAGAGGATGAGATTGTTAGATCGCTTCATCAACTCAACAGACATGAGTTCGAGCAAACTCCAGGTGATAGTGAAGGACAGGGAAGTCTGACATGCTGCAGTTCGTGAAGCTTCGAAGAGTTGGACATGACCGAATGACTGAACAACAACATTATTATAAAAAGAATTTTGACCTCCTGAACCACACAGAAGAATCTTAGGACATCAAGGTGTTTGTGAACAAATCCTTGAGTGCTGCTAAAATAGAAATTAACTTAGAGACATAGTGGTTTGCTTATAATGAAAAAATGGGCTCAGCCCACAGCCCTAACCAATTTATGTTTTTATGGTTTTTAAGAAAGTCCATCTCTGCATCTTTTCACTACTTCAAGAGCAATATGCGACCTCTCAAGGAAATGATCACAAGTCAAAGGAAATTTTTTAAAGCATTCTGGTGACTCATTAGTTTTGGCCACTGTAAAGGCTACCTATATATTGATGGTAAAGAAAGAAGTCATTTATGCTGAGTCCATGGTTGTTATCACTAAATATCCATGTAGTGACTCTGAGCAACCAAGACCCCCCAATAATAGTAAGTAAGTTATTTTAGAAAAATGTATAAAATGTCATTTTGTTAAATAGCTTTTCAGATAACCAAGGCTAAACAGGAACATAAGGGGGTAAGGCAGATTTCCCTCTTTAATTGGAAAAGTAATACCTCAGACCACAACAGTATTCAGGATGATCTTCTCCTCTAGTGATTCATTTCATAACACAGGTTAATTCTGAACAAGCAGGGAAAGTTTTCACCCAACACTTTATCGTACTGACGTGTGAAAAAGTCAGACCAATGCTTTTCAAAGAAATTGCCCAGCCCATGCTGAAAGCTATAGAGAAAAATCAACTGATTCATCCTGAGCATTTTTGAACTTTCCAACAAGAAGAGGCAGGAGGACAGCGTGTTGACAGCCATTTGAGCCTGACTTTGCCAGCTAGGCAGCTACAAGCCATAGTGACTCTTGTGGCTTTTCCAATTCATGTTGGGGAAGAGCTTGACTTTCAGTTTCCCACACTGAGTGGGTTTCTATGAGTTATGCACACTGTATGTAACAAGGTCATCTGATTTGTCTGAAGGTACAAATAGGGAAAGGAAGATGTATTTTTCCATTTCAATGACTTATAGACATAGAAACCATGCCTTGGTCATAGAACCCTAGTGGATTTTCAATGATAAAGCAAAAGCATGCTGTCCTGGTAGAGAGAGGAACATTTCCTAGTCATTCTTTATTTTTCATAATCATTTTATGTTTATGTTTGAGATTATAGATGTGCAGAGATGAGGGATTAATGTTAGGTTCTTGGGCATGTACCTTCACCTATTTCTCAGCATTTCTCAACCCTGTGAGCTGCTCATTATAGTAGATATGTCCCAGAAAGTTATCTAGTCAAACCAGCACCATCTGAGTCAGTGTGATCATCCTAAGAAACATCTAACCATAAAATCCCAACCCAAAACTAGCCCAACTCAAGAGCCTGGCCTCCATAACCAACATCTTGTCTTCCTCTGTAACTTCATGTCTCTATACTTCCACACATGTATTAATACCACTGATTCAAGAAGCACTGACATGCCTGCAGTATCCTGCATGCCTTCTTCAATTCCCACCCCACCTCTTCCTTTGGACATGATGTTGTCTCTGCCTGGAATGTCTTCTCTTATTTCCTGGTGGAACTCTGTGCCTTAACACTAGGTCAGAGCTAGATATCAGCCTTCTGCTTTCATAGCATTTCATGCTAGCCTTTCATGATACTTTGTCACTCTGTTTGCTCATGTGTCTCCTCAATTACTTGGGATTCCTTTAGGGCAGAGATTGAGTCATTAACTTCCACGCACATCTAGCAAAACAAGGGATAGGTTACCCACTCCAGTATTCTGGCCTAGAGAACTCCATGGACTGTACAGTACATGGGGTTGTAAAGAGCTGGACACAACTGAGCGACTTTGGACTTCTCTCCACAGGACTGGAAAAGGTCCGTTTTCATTCCAATCCCAAAGAAAGGCAACGCCAAAGAACGCTCAAACTACCGCACAATTGCACTCATCTCACATGCTAGTAAAGTAATGCTCAAAATTCTCCAAGCCAGGCTTCAGCAATATGTGAACCGTGAACTTCCAGATGTTCAAGCTGGTTTTAGAAAAGGCAGAGGAACCAGAAATCAAATTGCCAACATCTGCTGGATCATGGAAAAAGGAAGAGAGTTCCAGAAAAACATCTATTTCTGCTTTATTGACTATGCCAAAGCCTTTCACTGTGTGGATCACAATAAACTGTGGAAAATTCTGAAAGAGATAGGAATACCAGACCACCTGACCTGCCTCTTGAGAAACTTATATGCAGATCAGGAAGCAACAGTTAGAACTAGACATGGAACAACAGACTGGTTCCAAATAGGAAAAGGAGTATGTCAAGGCTGTATATTGTCACCCTGCTTATTTAACTTATATGCAGAGTACATCATGAGAAACGCTGGACTGGAAGAAGCACAAGCTGGAATCAAGATTGCTGGGAGAAATCTCAATAACCTCAGATATGCAGATGACACCACCCTTATGGCAGAAAGTGAAGAGGAACTAAAAAGCCTCTTGATGAAAGTGAAAGAGGAGAGTGAATAAGTTGGCTTAAAGCTCAACATTCAGAAAATGAAGATCATGGCATCTGGTCCCATCATTTCATGGGAAATAGATGGGGAAACAGTGGAAACAGTGTCAGACTTTATTTTGGGGGGCTCCAAAATCACTGCAGATGGTGATTGCAGCCATGAAATTAAAAGACACTTACTCCTTGGAAGGAAAGTTATGACCAACTTAGATAGCATATTCAAAAGCAGAGACATTACTTTGCCAACAAAGGTCTGTCTAGTCAAGGCTATGGTTTTTCCAGTGGTCATGTATGGATATGAAAATTGGACTGTGAAGGAGGCTGAGTGCCGAAGAATTGATGCTTTTGGACTGTGGTGTTGGAGAAGACTCTTGAGAGTCCCTTGGACTGCAAGGAGATCCAACCAGTCCATCCTAAAGGAAATCAGTCCTGGGTGTTCATTGGAAACTGAAACTCCAGTACTTTGGCCACCTCACGCGAAGAGTTGGCTCATTGGAAAAGACTCTGATGCTGGGAGGGATTGGGGGCAGGAGGAGAAGGGGACGACAGAGGATGAGATGGCTGGAGGGTATCACTGTCTCTATGCACATGAGTTTGGGTGAACTCCGGGAGTTGGTGATAGACAGGGAGGTCTGGCGTGCTGCAGTTCATGGAGTCACAAAGAGTTGAACACGACTGAGCAACTCAACTGAACTGAACTGTAGCTCATATGGGAAAGAATCTGCTTGTAATGCAGGAGACCTGGGTTCAATCCCTGGCTCAGAATATCCCCTGGAGAAGGACATGGAAACCAACTCCAGCATTCTTGCCTGGAGAATTTCATTGACAGAGGAGCCTGGAGGGCTACAGTCCACAGAGTTGCAGAGAGTCGAACACGACTGAAGCAACTTAGCACACAAGCAAAAGAAAAAAAAAGTATGTGATAATGTCTCAATGGATGTTGGCTGGATATACTATGGGACTACAACCTTCCCTTCTACATGCATCTTAAGTAACCAATTTGAATTTTGTACCCTAATTGAGTCTTATCCTAAAATGTAACTTTATCCACAGTCCTGAACTACTATCTCCATTTACTTTCTCTGTCAGAACTGTCTCTCTTCATTTTCAACATTAAAAGATCTCTCTTCACCCCCTCCCACTTCACTTAAACATTTCACTGGTCATCATCTGCCTTCTCAAGATATAAACAAATAATTCAGGTCACCTTATTCATGGATATATAGTTAGGTCTCTGTGACTAGCTGGATATTTAAAACGTATTTGCTCCTTAATTATCTCAATACCATCATCAAGGAATGCTATGGATGGGGTCAAGGGAAGTAGACACAGGGAGGAGGATGGGTGTTGGCTTGCCTTCCAGGCAGTCTGATGAGTCCTAGCAAGATTCAGTTCAGTTCAGTTCAGTCGCTCAGTCGTGTCCAACTCTTTGCAAACCCATGAACCGCAGTACACCAGGCCTCCTTGTCCATCACCAACTCTCAGAGTCCACCCAAACCCATGTCCATTGAGTCAGTGATGCTATCCAACCATCTCATCCTCTGTTGTCCCTTCCTCCTCCTGCCCTCAATCTTTCCCAGCATCAGGGTCTTTTCAAATGAGTCAGCTCTTCGCATCAGGGGGCCAAAGTACTGGAGTTTCAGCTTCAACATCAGTCCTACCAATGAACACCCAGGACTGATCTCCTTTAGAATGGACTGGTTGGATCTCCTTGCAGTCCAAGGGTCTCTCAAGAGTCTTCTCCAAGATTCGGTTGCCATTAGAATCTGACCTTGACTCTGGGTGGGTCTTTGGCAGCCTCTCTTCTCTGACTTTCCCTCAGATAATCCCTTCTTGGCCCAATCAGGTGGGCCTTGCTTGGGTCCAAAGAAACACTGTAAACATCAGCTGAGGCAGCTCATCCTAATGCTGGCCATGATGACTTTGACTTTTCTTGTAAACTATGGAAGCACTGAACGTTACAGATGGAAGGGACCCAAGAATTTCTTTTTTCTTTCTTTTAAGGAAGAAACTGCGGCCCTGAGAGGTGAAGTGAATGGTTTAACTGTAAGTTCTCCTTAAGCAGCAGAGGAACGGAGTACACCAAAAAGTGAAAGGTTAGCATGGCAGTGAGTAACCTGAATAGATATAGCTGCCTGTACCTCCCATAGCCACGAGAAGAAGGATGAGAAAGCTGCCTCTGCACCACTTCTTTTTAAACCTGCCCAAATATTACTATATTGTAATTAAAGTGCAATAAATGTTTTCTCATCCAAGTGTTCACATTCATTGAGTTAGTAATCTAAATTATAAAAATGTTCTTTTTTCCAAAGAACTGGGCAGTTATTTTAAGTGTAAAAAATATGGCTTAAGAATGTTTTTATTCTTCCAAATCATCCCACCCTCTCCCTCTCCCAGAGTCCAAAAGACTGTTCTCTAACATGTATAATATCATATATGAAACGAGTCACCAGTCCAGGTTCGATGCACAATACTGGATGCTTGGGGCTGGTGCACTGGGATGACCCAGAGGGATGGTATGGGGAGGGAGGAGGGAGGAGGGTTCAGGATGGGGAACACGTGTATACCTGTGGCGGATTCATGTTGATATATGGCAAAACCAATACAATATTGTAAAGTTAAAAAATAAAATTAAAAAAAAGAATGTTTTTATTTTTTCTCAGTTAAACTACATGTGTTTACCTTCATAGGACTAGAAAACTTCATAGAAAGACATGATTACAGGCACATAAATATCTGTTCCATGTGGTACTTCCAATATAACAGTTCTGTCCAAATCTCAAACTGTTTAGATTGCAGACATCTTATCTTCTACCCACAGGACTCACATTTGTTTTCATCAGTTTTAACATGGATACCACTTCTCTTTCTTCTTTCTATTTCTTATTACAATGGACATGAGTATAATATCCAGATACAGGTCTCCAAAAAAACACACTAGAGACAGTGTAAAAGAGAACGAGGATATTTTATACCTATAGTTTCTGTTGGTAATTCAGGATTTCTGCCAGGACTTGCCCCCCACTCCTCAACAGGCAAATGTCAATTTTTAGAACCATGCTCACAGTCCCGGCTAAATAATCTTTCTGGTGGAGTATGTGCAGATCACATGTTTTCTCTACCTCTCTGATACTTATCAAAACCCAGAGTGAAGGAAGAAGAAGACCATAGAGCATCAGTTCCAGGCTGATTATCTGATCTCCAGATTCTTGGGACTGAGGTAGAATGAATTCACCCTCTCCTTGGGAGACAGAAGGCTAAGTCTTTGTCCCCACACAGGGGCATTCTTGTAGGGGAGTGTTGCTGGGGAGGCTCGTGTGGTTGCTCAGTCATGTCCGACTCTTTGTGACCCCATGGACAGTAGCCTACGAGGCTCCTACATCCATGGGATTTTCGAGGCAAGAGTACTGGAGTGGGTTGCCATTTCCTTCTCCAGGGGATCTTCCCGCCTCAGGGATCGAACCCGGGTCTCAGACACTTTACCCTCTAAGCCACCAGGGAAGCTGACTCCTTTTTGTAGTACCAAGCCTCCACCTGAAGTCCAAGAGCAGCAGATGCCCTTGATAAAGGAGGAGAAAAGCCTCAGTAACATCAGGAACAGCCTAGAGCTGTTTTGTGGATAATTTGTAAGGAAAGAGCTCCAAACACTCTTTTCTTAGGAATGGGCAATAAGGATTGTCATGGCTTAGGTCAGGAAAATGTCAATGTTTCAATTTTGAATTTAACATTATTAGCATCATATCAGGCCAAAAAAGTTCAAATAAGTCAGTACTAAATAGGTAAAATTTGTCTGAAGCAGAATTTTTTGATAAAACAGGCAGACCTCTAAGAAAAATGGATAACAGTCAAAGTCTTTTTTGTAAACTGAAGATTTATAAGTGTTTCCTACATATTACAGCTTTGGGGATAATACACTATTTACTTTTAAGAGAGCTGTTATTCTTATCTTTACTTACTCAATAAATATTTAAGAAATCTTAAATATTTAACCCCAATTTTATCATAAATGTAAAACAGCTGGTTTCTTTTTTCTTAAAAATTTTGATTTTCATTAAGCAAAACAATTCTAAGAGTGCATTTTCTAACAAATTCTGACAATTAACCACAAAATTCTGTCTATAGTATGTAACTATGCAGAAAAAAATAGCATAAAAACAGGATAACATTTAATTCACAAATTCTTTGTTATTTTTTATAGAATGAGCCTCACATCTGGAAAAGCTCAAATAATTAAGTAGTCTGTCCAAGAAAAGTCTATCGGAAGAATTCCAAATATACACTGTTTTTACATTGTTGGTTGTATCAAATGGAAAGTTCTTGAACACAATAATATGTTAAGGAAGGAGAGGGGAAAAAAAGACTTTCTACATAATTGCTTCCTAGGACTTGGACAGATACCTGATGTCTGCTGGGAACTGTTCCCTGCCCCCAAGTTAGGACTGTACTGGAGCAACTCCAGAGAGTTCACTGCCTGAGACACTGGGTAAAGGAACTCTATACACTGCCAGTAATCATGTGTCCCAGTGATTCTTTGTAGCCATGAAGGTTTCCTTTGTTCATAACTTCAATCCTTCCTGTTGTCATTTAAGCCCATTATTTTTCCCCTGAGCACACAAGGTCACTAGACTAGTCACACACTCAGCAGCCTCCTGAAATTCTCTCTATGTCTATAACTGCCCAGTAGTCTCTACCACGAAGATGATGCAATTGAACGGGCCACAGTTCAGAAGGGTCAAGGTCAAGAAGTAGGAAATTGCCTTTCCTGGGCTTGAGAAAGCACTCCATGACAACAGCACCCACAAAATTAGCGAACATGTCACAGGAGTTGACTGCATGGCTTTGGAGGAATAATTCTTTTAGGCATCTTACTCCCAGTCTTTGGAAAAGACCAATATTATGGTCAGGCAGAGGGAAGGGACTGTGTCCACCTTGTAACCTTGTAACAGAGACTGGAATGACTCCTGGAAGGAGCTTATCATTTTTGCCTTTCAGGTTTTTCATGACCTCACCATCTGTGTGTGTTTCTACCTTCACACCACCACTGTTGTTAACCATTGTTTATTTTATGCTTAACATTTATCACAAGCTGTAATCAATTTTTAAAAATTGGTCTGTTGCTCTATCTTCACCATGAAATACTGTTTCATGGAGGAAGTAACCCTATCTGTTAAATCATCTTTATACCTATATCACAGGTAGTACTTATTTTTAATACATATGGAAAGAATGAAAGAATGAAACTGTAAACAAATACCATCCATAGGCTCCATTTCTCCTCTCCTCTGTTGCTTCAGAGTACTCCATCCTCTAATCACTTATCCCTCTGCAGCAGGAGCACGCCTCACCCAGGGATCATATTAACCTGTACTGTCTTTCATAACTGGAGGACTCTGAACAAAGTTCTCCCTCCAGCCCCGCAAGGTGCATATCTAGCCAGCAACACCTATAGCTAATTGGCTTGCAGTTTCTTAGAGTTTCACTTTGAGCACATCTGTGGACTGAGGTTTCAGTTTGAAAGGCCAGACCACAAATATTAAGCTAATTGAGGCATTATAGAAAGAGATTTTCCTTCAGGGATAAATTTATGAAATTTTCTGATCTTGTGGATGATTGTGCCATCTTTTAAGCTCAATCCTTTCCTCTCCCTCTGTACAAAAATGAAAGAAAATTAGTCTGCCTTGGAAGACAGAAACAAATGATTGTGTGGACATTTGATTATTTCATTAAGCAGAAGATGAACAAAAAAAAAATCATATAATAATCTCTCTTTAAGTAAATTGTACAGAGAAGAAAAACTAATGTGGAAACCAGCAATCTCATTCTTCAGAAAAACAAGCTGAAACTTTCATTTAATAAAGTCTGTCATAGCTTATTAAGTATTATAAAGGCACTTGGTGAGAGTAAACAAAAAATTTGCATCCGAGAGTGATCTATTGGCAAATGATTTTTATATCATTTTCAGGTACTGACTCTGTGCTTTTGTATTTTCATTTCTTTATTTTGCAAGTTGCAGTGCATGTAGTGTTGTGGAGAGAACAGAGAACATAACACACAGAGGGGACTCAAAAAATCTTTGACAAAAGAATAAATGAAAAGTCAGGTAACAAGAGTACTGTCCCAGTATCACTTACATATGACTTTGGGAAAATTATTTTATCTTTGAGAGCCTCAAAAATCCCAATTTGTAAAGTGATCTTCTCTGAACAATTCAGAAGTTTGTGGGAAATCCAAATGTCATAATACATATAAAAGACATTCTATTTTATAAACAGAGCTTACGTATGAGATTTAGTATTATTGCTATCATTATTATTATTTTACAAGGAAATTATTACGGAACTCCCCAAGTTCTTATTCAGTATCTATCTAAGTATAGGATAAATACTAGGTATGATGCTAGATGTTGTCTTTCCCCCCGTTTTTGTTATTCTGTAATTTTTAAAAATCATACATCTTAACTATAAAAATGTAAATAGGTGGGCAAATGTGTTTAAAAAAAAATGCTCTCTACCTATTCCCCATTCCAAACACACTCTCAGAGACAAATTCAGACCATCATTTGATTTGCAATCTGACTGATTTGATCCTGTATGTATACCATGTAAATTGCATATATTCTTTTTTAGAAAATGCAATCGTATTATGCATGCTGCTCTGCACATTTTTGATAAACCATATCTCAGTGCTTACAGATAGAGCTCCTGCATTGTTTTCAATGGTTTCCAAGTATTTCATAATGTTGTTCCCTCCAATAATCACAGTTGATGACTCTAACAGGGAAGTTGATTACATCATTTAGTTAGATTAATGGTGTGGAGGTAGATGTATTGTTTTTCCAGCAGGACTTCTATTTGCGTGATTAGTATCCCCTAAATCCTTCAGGCCTAGAGATTGCATAACTTCCCCTGGGCAGCCAGTCTCAGGGAGAACAAACAGCTCTTCCTTGTGTCTCACCTGAATCTCTTCTGTTCAGACATTGTAAGAATGTTTACAAAATAGGATTTGGAAAAGTTTTCTGGATAAAGTCCTGGACAAAACAGTTCATCTTGGTTCACCTGATGGTGTGATATTAGACAAAAGTCATAGTTTCCTAGTACTGTGCTTTTTCTTTTCACATAATGGTGTCCAGAGCTGCTCTTTACACCCTCAAAGGACTACTTTGAGGCTGATGCAGACCACACAGGTCAGAGCCATTTGGGCACCTTGAAAAAAATGCTTCAGAAATCCCGGAGATTATCTTCATAGTTAGAAATGCCCTAGGAAGCCCTCTTGAGCCTACCGTCTTTGTAGACGTCCACGTGGAATCATCTCAGCAGTCTCACCAAGAAGTTATTATTTCCTCCAATTTATATGGGAAACTGAAGTTCAAAGAAACTGAAAACTTGTCGAAAACCATATTCCACTTAAGTGTTGGTGGAGAGCTTCAAACAGATCAGCCAAGCTCCAAACCCTGTGTTCATGCCATGAAGGACACCAAGTCCTCAATGTTCACAGAATCAAGGTGCTCTCCCTTTGGTGGGGTTTCAGATGAGGCTCCTGGAGTCCTGCCCTCAGGGCTGGTGGCAGTGCTTCCTGTCTGGGGCCAGTACTGAGCCCAGAGTGTATTCCTCAGGCTGCATGGGTTCAGGGTCTTTCAGAGAAATAAATGGGGCGGCTATAGGTTTGTCCTGTTGTGGCCATTCTCACTCACACTGGAGTCAAGGATTCCCCAGCCATGGATTTGAGGGGATCTATGGGTTCCATGGAACTTTAGTTCCCCAGACGGGCCAAGCACAGTCTTAATCCCAAATCGTCTTTTTCTGGGGCTTCCCAAGCTGGGTCTGGAAGTCATGAAAGAAATGTCTGAACCTACAATGGGGGCATTAGAAGCAGTGTTTGGGATTAGTCAGGATAGATATTTAAATTCTCTCTAAAGATTTCCTATCACTGAAGGCCTGTTCCAGCTTTAAAGGAGCAGAGGGATTCCCAGAGGCAATCTGGCTGCTTGAGTAGACACCCAAGGGCCTGTTAACAAATGCCAAGATTCCAAAAAGGGCAAGGACACTGGGTGATCCTTTTGTTTGCAGAAGACACTTCCTGTAGAGGACTCATTAGGGATAATTACAGGCCCAAGGCTGTCAAGGTGCCATCTGACCTTTGACCTACAACTCTGAGGCTGTATGCCCTCAGGTTAAGGATGCTCCTGGCCTGCCTATGACTGTCAAGGCCTGTCACCTTGGATGGTAAGGTCTTCAGGTCTCCCAGGCATCTTGAGATTTGGACTTGTCTTAAACTACCACACATGCTGACTCCTGCAAGCTGGCAGGCCCTGCCAGCAACCAGGGAGCCCAAGCCACAGCTTTCTCACATACTCAAATACAACCATGGAGATGGAAATAATGTGCATGGAATCCTACCCTGTACACCCTCTACATAGGTATGTGTTGTCTCGAGAATATGCTTCTCAGGAGGTAAATGAGCAAAAAAACAAGGTTCTCATATATATCATTTTTTCCTGCAATCACACATTCATTCATCAGCAAATATTTATTATATGCTCATGATGAATGTAAAAGGTATTCACTACAAATTTATAAACCAAGATGTTTGATTTGATTTAAAAATGTATTTAGGAGACTTGAATTTATGTTCCCATGTTTGATTCTCACTGCCTCCAATCACTCTTCCCACAAGAATATTTACTAATTGGTAACCTGGAAAACGCTCTCAATCTCCCTGGTTTTCCATTTCTAACTTACAAAGAGGATAGTGTCTCACAGAACTGTTGTGAGTCTTCCATAATTCCATACATGAAAATTTATAAAGTGTAACTCCAACATCCGTTGGATCATTGAAAAAGCAAGAGAGTCCCAGAAAAACATCTACTTCTGTTTATTGACTATGCCAAAGCCTTTGACTGTGTGGATCACAATAAACTGTGGAAAATTCTTAAAGAGATGGGAATACCAGACCACTTGACCTGCCTCCTGAGAAATCTCTATGCAGGTCAGGAAGCAACAGTTAGAACTAGACATGGAACAGATTGGTTCCAAATCAGGAAAAGAGTATGGCAAGGCTGTATATTGTCACCCTGCTTATTTAACTTATATGCAAAGAACAGCATGAGAAATGCTGGGCTGGATGAAACACAAGCTGGAATCAAGATTGCCGGAGAAATATCAATAACCTCAGATATGTAGATGATACCACCCTTAAGGCAGAAAGCAAAGAACTAAAGAGCCTCTCAATGAAAGTGAAAGTGCAGAGTGAAAAAAGTTTGCTTAAAACTCAGCATTCAGAAAACTAAGATCATGGCATCTAGTCCCATCCCTTAATGGTAAACAGATGGGGAAGCAATGGAAACAGTGACAGACTTTATTTGGGGGGTTCCAAATCACTGCAGATGGTGACTGCAGCCATGAAATTAAAAGACGCTCACTCCTTGGAAGAAAAGTTATGACCAACCTAGACAGCATATTAAAAAGCAGAGACATTACTTTGCCAACAAAGGTCCATCTAGTCAAAGTCATGGTTTTTCCTGTGGTCATGTATGGATGTGAGAGTTGGACTATCAAGAAAGCTGAATGCCAAAGAATTGATGCTTTTGAACTGTGGTGTTGGAGAAGACTCGAGAGAGTCCCTTGGACAGCAAGGAGATCCAACCAGTCCATCCTAAAGGAAATCAGTCCTGAATATTCATTGGAAGGGCTGATGTTGAAGCTGAAACTCCAATACTTTGGCCACCTGATGTGAAGAAGTGACTCATTGGAAAAGACCCTGATGCTGGGGAAGATTGAAGGCAGGAGAAGGGGATGACAGAGGATGAGATGGTTGGATGGCATCACCAACTCAACAGACATGAGTTTGAGTAAACTCCGGGAGTTGATGATGGACAGGGAGCCCTGGTACCTACAGTCCATGGGGTCACAAAGAGTCAGACATGACTGAGCAACTGTACTGAACTGAACACAATATGCAAAGTTGTTTGTTAATGCCATTAACAATCATATGTCTAGTATTGTATTTCCCTCATCTTACACAATTATATTTTCAAAAAAGTAGAGATTTTTCCAAAGAGAGTTATGCAAATCTCTGCTCTATGGTCTATGTCCTTTGTCCTATTTGGCTTTCGAACTATCAAAACAGATATAGGGAATATTGCTTCCACAACTGATTCCTCTTCTGTCAAGACCAATGTAATATGACCTTTATACTTTCCTCACCTTCCTTAGATTCCACTTCTGTGATCAAGATTCACTCATGAGCCAAGCTGTGTGTGTTCAGATAAGAATGCCAATTTTTTATATTTTCCTTGCATTTACCACCATGAAACTTGGCCCTCTAGAATTTAAATGTAAATCTAGTTATTTACATCAGTAAATAACTCAGAGGGGGATAAATCAATATGATTTGGTCCCCTTTCTTTTAAACCTATATCCAATGGTCTGTAACTATTTTTTTTTTTAATGTCTACTTACGCTCATGATAGAAGAATTAAAAAATCCCCTTGATAAAAATGAAAGCATTTTATTGTCTCACTCGAGTTGCCTTTAAAGGTCATTTTATTATCTATTTTATTTATTTTCAGAAAGTACAGCTTGGGCCAACTTCTAAAACCAAAATTATTATTTTTCCCAGATGTTTCCCAAATTTAATTGATCTATAGCCAACAGTCTCATATAATGATAAATATTTAACAAATTGGACAATTTTGCAGACTGTCACTTAAAAACTGGAACTGCCTAGAAAAGCTTCGGAGAAAAATGACATGGTTTGTTGATGATGTGGATTTTATAACTGATTCTATCCCTTTTTTGCTTTGGATTTTAGTTAACATTTCAATGACATTTAGCAATCTGATGGTCCTCTCTGCCTAAAATGTTCACCCCCAACACTTGCCCATCTTCTTTCTGCTCCTGAGGAGAGAAGGGCCTGTGGGAAAACATGAATAGCACTCCAATTCTCTTTAGTCCATTTGAAGCCCAGCAGGATATGGGAGGGAAGAAAGAGAGTGATTTCAGGATAGTCATTTCCCCAGTTCTGGGTTCTGTCCACATGAGGTCACCGCCGGCTGACTATGTCCCTCATAGAGGTCTTTGGTCTTCTAGGCAGCCTCTAGGCAGCCTGGTCTAAAACTCTTTCTTCTGGGTTCCCATGACCTCCTCTTCCTCTCAAACCTTCAGGCCTCTGAGTAAATACTACCTTAAATTTTACATGCAATCCCGCTTTTCTAAATAAACTCTCCTTGGATTGCACTGCTTTGAATAAATCTTTGTTTTTTCATTAAGACTTTGATTGCTACAGATCACTAATTTACATCTTTGCTATCTTTCACTCTGGCTCCAACTCTCTTCTTAAAAGCTTTCTAACTCTACTTAAAAAGAAAATAGAAAATACACTTTTATACTATTATATAAAATATAGATAAAGTAAAACAACCTTAAGCATATTTTATACTATTATATATTGGGTTGGCCAAAAAGTTTGCTCAGGTTTTCTATACCATCTTACAGAAGATAGTATATAAATATACTTTAAAGGCTTCCCTGGTGGTCCAGTGGTTAAGACTCTGCCTGCCTATATAAGGCACATGGGTTCGATTCCTGGTCTGGGGAGATCCCATATGGTGAGAGGTAGCTAAGCCCATGTACCACAACTACTGAAGCTTTCACACTCCTGAGCTCATGCTCTGTAACAAAAGAAGCCACTGCAATGAGAAGCCTGTACACCACAACTAGAGAGTAACTGCAAGTAGAGAAACCCTTCATGCTGCAACAAAGACCTATTGTAGCCATATTGTATATACTTTAAAATACAAAACCCTTCAAAACCATTTCAACCCTCATAATTTTCTTTCAATTTTCCCTTGGACTGAGGTATAGTATAAGCAAAACAGACAAAACAAGATTTTACTTATTTGCAACATTTTAAGCAATGTATGATCTTTTGTAAAATGAGGTAGAGATTACATCAAGGTAGAGGAAAGAAAAAAGAGGAGTTCATCATCATCACTATCATAAATAAAAACATTGAATGCTCTTAATACATCATTTTGGAGATGGAAATGGCAGACCACTCCAGTACTCTTGCCTGGAAAATCCCATGGACGGAGGAGCCTGGTAGGTTACAGTCCATGGGGTTGCAAAGAGTCAGACATGACTGAGCGACTTCACTTTCACTTTCATACGTCATTTAGGCTCTAAAATAAGCAATTTATATTCATCTCATGGAAATCTCAAACCCAATGAAGTAGACACTATTATGTCTCCAATTTACGGCTGAAGAAAGTGAGGCTTCAAGAGGCTAAGTAACATGCCCAAGGCCACAAGCAGCACTAAGGCAGGAATTCAACTGAATGAAATCAAGACTTTGTATCAAGATAGTCATAATCATGTTTTCTTGATTTTTTATAGTATGAAACAGTGCCCTTTTTGCAAATTAATCAGAAAATCAGATAATGATTTTGGGGAGCAAACTGTCAATATCAATAGTTTTAAGCCCTTCTCACTAACCTCGATCACTTTCTTTTTCAGTTCCCTAAATCTTGGCTTGGAGTCAACCGCTCTTCTTGGCCATTTGTGCTTACCTTGTTAACCAGCCTTCCATCTGAGGGACTCCAAGGGTCCTATCTCTAAGCTGTCCCCTTTACTTCTTTTTTGTTCAGTTATTAGTGATCTATCTCCTCTGTTAGGCTGTTTAAACTTTTCAAATGACAGCCTTTGGTAACTTTAAATGTGAGACAGAACTTTTCTGTTTCTTGCCATCAAAAGCAACTAAAGGTAAAAATAAATTTGCTTCTGAGAACATAGAGGCTTGACCAATCAGAAGCCATAATGTCTCAGCTTTGTCTACTTCCTTTCCCTTTCCCATCAGATTTCTCTTATGTTCATTTGAAATAAAGATCTTGAGCTAACAGGAGTCCATAGCAGCTAATCTTCAGAAACACCCTGAGAAGGATTCAGCAAAAAAGTGTCTCAGATACAAAGTTTTCAGCATAGTCTAGAAAATGCCACTTCATGGTAAAGTATAATTGACTATAGTTCTGACAGTTTTTGAACACCAATTTAAATGCTTTTCATTATAACCTTATTAGGATGATAGATCTAACCCTGAAATTTTGACTGCTAACTTCACTAGCAATAGTCCAGATTTTCCAAACATCTGCTTCTATTTATCTCTTTATTTTTCTCAGATTCCCTCTGTGCTCATTGGCTGACCTTGACATCACAGCCAAACCCTAAATCAAGGCGTTTTATCATTCTCCATTTTTTCCCAAAGAAGGTCCTGAGTTTTTATTATCCAAGCAATAACAGATTCCATTTCTAGGACTTCTTATCTTTTCTTGAACCACATAATAAATAACTGGAATATTATGCTGACAAGGAAACTTCTGTTTTACATTTTTGGAAGAAATATAGTCAACAAGTTGATCAGGACCTTGGTTACACTATGTAATTGTTGGTACATCTCCTTTCTGAACTGTGATGACAGGCAGAAAATTGGGTATATCCGCATTTCTATTACAAATTAAATTAATCAAAATTTGATCTAAAAAAAAAAAAAAGAAACTGTCAAGTTTGAAAAAACAGTCAGATGCCCTTGAAAATAATGAGGATCTGATTAGACATTTGGGAGGGCATAAAATTCAGGAGTCTCAGAAGGTGAACCACAGAAGGATCACATCGTTCTGGGTAGGGAGTACTAAATATGCATTTCAAACTGTTGCCCCCAAAGAAATTCAATGATTTATCCAAGATCACATCATGGATCTCTGCCTAAGTTATCTTTCTTCCTGTTTAACTAGGCACCATGTCTAAGAACTGAGTGTCTGACTCATTCTCTTCTAAGCCCTAGAGGGACAAAGTTATACAATTCTCCACAGGTATTTTGGCAGCTTCTTGGGACATTTGACTCAAGACTCATCTCCATTCCTCTCTGAGGAGTAATGCACTTGCTCCATCAGGGGCATCACACCACCAGAACAAATGGTGACTCCCAGAGCAAGGTGATGGCCTTGTTAGATTGGACAGACCCAGCCTACGATCCAACGTCAGAGATCCAACATCAGAGGACACTTAATGCACATCTACTCTGCATCAGGCACTGGGCGAGTTCCTCCCACAGAGGCTAACTACCTCCTCCCTGGCCAGGAGATTTACATACCTGACCCAACTCTACCAATAATTTGCCTGGAGAACTTGGACCTGAGTATGTTTTCTTTCTACAAAACTGGAGAAAAGTTACCTGTGCTTCTTATCCTCTACAATTGTGGATCAAATGAATAAATAAATGGCAAATCCTTTCTAAAAGTGTTCTTGAAATAAAAATGTAAATACAGAAATGTCTATAACCTAAGTGTATATCTTGTATACATTTTCACAAACTAAACACACCAGTGTAACCACCCCACAGTCCAAGACACTGATTAAGATCCAGAAGCCCTATATCATGCTCCCTAACGGCCACCAACCCCCCAGAGGTAAACACCATTCTGACTCCTAACAGCCTCAATTCACTGCAACTATTTTTGTTTTATATGCAAATAGAGTCACACTATATGCTCTTTTGTGTACGACTTTTGTTGCTCAACATTATGTTTGTAGATTTCATCCACATTGTGATGTGCTTTTGTGGGTTCTTCCTTCTCATTCTGTAGGATCCCACTGAATGAAGAGGCAACATTTTGTTTATCGCTTCCACTGTTGGTGGGCATTTGAGTAGTATCTACTTTTTGCCTACTACTACTAATAAGTATGCTGTACATGTCTTTTAGTGAACAAATGTACTCCTGGTGGATACACAATGAGAGTGTATCTGCTGACTCAGAATGTATATGTGCATTGAGCTTCAGGAGATACTGCCAAATGGCTTTCCAAAATAGTGGTTCCAATTTATCTTCCCAACAGTCATGCCTGAGAAATACCAACATTTTATATTCTTGGATTTTTCTTTTTTTTAAATTTAGTTAGATAAATTACTTCTTAGTGAAAACTGATCATTGTTATTTTGAGTGACTAGATCTTTTTTACCTCAGAGCTCACCACATCACAACACATTAAGATTCCATGTTCTCATACTACATGTCTGAGGAACTTTTATTATTTAACAAAAGCAGCATCTGTATCTATGGAAGTAAACTGAAATTATGTCACTGGATTTTACTATTCATATTTATACTATTACCTAGAAATAGGGCATCTCAGTTTTAAATATCTGCAGTAAAATGTTTCTTTCTCAACTGGTATTATGTCCTAGCAATAGCTATTAAAATGAATCATGTAACTAAATTGCCAGTCTGTTATCTCAAGATGAAGACACTTGGTTTAAAAAGGGCTTTTTTAGAAGGTAAGGTGTCACAGAAACAGAGTCATAGACGTAGAGAACAGACTTATGGTTGCCAAGGAGGAAGGGAGTGGGGAAGGGATAGATTAGCAGTCTGGGATTAGCAGATGCAAACTGTTATATATACAGTGGATAAATAACAAGATCCTGCTGTATAGCACGGGAACTATATTCAGTATCCTATGATAAAACATAATGGAAACGAACATGAAAAGCAATGCACATATCTGTATAACTAAACCATTTTGCTACACAGCAGAAATTAATACATCATAGATCAACTATACTTTGATAAAATGTTTTTTTAATTAAAAATGAAGATGAGGTTCCAATTCGAAGAAGCCTTGTAGATCTCCCTGACCTACTTTCTCATCCTATTGGCAAGGAAGCTGAAGACCATGAAGACCAGAAAAATACTTGCCTGAATTGCTAGAGGCACTTAGAATCAAAGCCAAGAGCAGAACCTAACTCCCCAGAGCTGCCTTTGACCTAATTCCCTTTTTCCCTTCAAAGTTTCTTGAAGAGCTGAGGAAAAGATGCTACTGCACAGAGGTGACCACAGAGGAAAGCTAAAATGGACAGGGCAGTTGAGGAAAAGGCTGAGGTGAAGTCACTGAAGAAAGAGCAGCTGTGGGCAGAAGAGTCTCAGAGAAGCCAGGGGGGGAAGACTGAGGTGGAATATCTGATGGGTATACCTGCTGGCTGCCCAAGGTTAGACAGGAAAGTCACAAAAGAACTGTTTTCTCTGTCAGTCATCCATCCCCCAGTCTAGCCAGTCTTTTGCAAACTTCCTTGGAAGTCTCAGCCTCCTTCCCACCTTAGGATTTGATCATCTCTATCCAGATAATTCTTGCCATAATAGTCCCGCATTCCACTTCTCCACCCAAATAATTCCTACACATCTTTCAGCTCTCTGGGTCTTCTATATCCAAAGCACTTACTTAATCACCTCACTATGTTATTCCTCTCTCATGTCTGGCACTTGGTAGGTAAATAATGATAAATAAATGGATGAATGAGTGAATGAATAGTCCTTGTCTAGTAATAGAGGTGGAAATCCTTGCCTTGGTTCACTCATTGTAGCTTCTGGTTCTTTTCTGGGGAGAAGGGATGCAGAGAGCTTTGCTGTTATTTTTAAGTAATTTTAACACTCTCCCCAAGTATTAATCCTAAATGCAACCAGAGTTGGGAACCACTGAGCTTGAGTGTATGTGAGTGTGCATGCTCAGTCACGTCAGTAGTGTTCAACTCTTTGCAACCCTATGGACTATATCTCGTCAGGCTCCTCTGTCCGCAGGATTCTCCAGGCAAGAATACTGGAGTGGGTTCCGAAGCTGTCCTCCAGGGGATCTTCCCAACCCATGGATCTAACTTGTGTCTTTTATGTCTCTTTCTTTGGCAGGCGGGTTCTTTACCACTAGTGCCATCTGGGAAGCCCTAATTTTAATACCCCCTCCAAATATTGATTCTAACCTGCAACCAGAATTGAGAACCACTGGGCTTCAGTAATTGTTATCAATTCTGGTTGCACATGAGAACTTTTATATTTTTTTAAAGAAATAAACACTCAGTTGATAAAATGTAGTTTGTGTAATTTTTAATTTTCAAATAATTTGAGACACATAACAGTTGCAAAGAAAGGTACACTTTTAATAGTAAGAATAAATGAGAAGAGATTGTTTATAATCATCTCAAAGCCTAGAGTGGCTTCTCTACTCTTCTCTACATACCACTTTCTACCACCATCATAATTCACCTGCACCCCATCCCCCAGAAAAGAGGGTTGGGGGAAGGGAAAGAGGGAACAAAACAAAATAAAAACATTCCCCATTACAGCATGGTAGAATGACCAGAGAAGAAAGAAGCCAGTATCAAGCTAAGGGGGGGAATAAAAAAAAACAAGGGGATGAAATGACATCAACACAGTGGTTTTGTTTAGGGAAACAAAGAATGTTGGAATGTAAATGGCGAATTCCTATCCTAAAGGACAAGTTTCAATTCTGTTACTGTGAATCGTGAAAATGTGATAGGGTTTAACCTCACCAAATATAGACCTACCCCAAGCACAGGTATGTTCCTTTGTATAATAGTTTATTTGCCCCTTCCTTACCCACTGATTTTGATTATCACATTGTGAAGATTCTGCCTAGGAAACAAGGAAGAACTAAGCACAGGTGAGTTAATGAATTTGATTCGTCTGACAAAGCTTGCACAGTTCCTCCATCCTCAGGCCCTTTAGTTCATATCATGAACATCCTAGTGATATGAAGGCATTCACCCATTTTGCTATTAATATCAGGCGGTAAACAATATGCCGCACCCCACTCCAGTACTCTTGCCTGGAAAATCCCATGGACGGAGGACCCTGGTGGGCTGCAGTCCATGGGATCGCTAAGAGTCGGACATGACTGAGCAACTTCAATTTCACTTTTCACTTTCATGCATTGGAGAAGGAAATGGCAACCCACTCCAGTGTTCTTGCCTGGAGAATCCCAGGGACGAGGGAGCCTGGTGGGCTGCCGTCTATGGGGTCGCACAGAGTCGGACACAACTGAAGCGACTTAGTAGCAGCAGCAGCAGCAAACAATATGCCAGAATACAAGAGAAAATATATGAATGTATGTAGTTTCCAAGAGGATAGGAGGAGCATAAGGGTAAGAAGATCCAAATGGGGAACACCTTTCTAGTAGGGGAAGTAGGAACATCATGACAAGGTCTCTCTAAGGATGTTCCCAAGGGTGTGTGTGTATGTATATATATATTCATATATATATAATTATCTTGTTGAGATGACCAAGATCTCATCCTGGGTAAAGGCATCTGAAAATACTCAAAGACCATGGTGGGGGACTGTGCCTTAAAATAACAGTAAGATCGTGCAGTTCTGAGTCAATTTTCAAGGTTTCACATGATTAAAGTGAGTCATCTCTAGTACTACAGTCCATAGGATCACAAAGAATCAGACACGACTAAAGCGACTTAGCATTAATCTCTACTAATCGAGCTCTTGTATGAAGTGACTGGAATTCAAGGTTACTTTTAATATGACTTTGGATTCCATAGATGATAAATTCCACTGAATTTCTTTAGTTTCTGGTGAAATTAAGCAAGCAAATCACCACTTTTGAGTCTTCAAATTTTATTAATCCAAAGGATGTATTTTAAAATTCTCCCATTTCCCAAAATTTCAGAGCTGGTAAGGAAAACATCTAAGAACTGTTCAGCCCCCTAGACTTTAATATTCTGTATACCATATTCTGCCACACATTAAATGCTAAGTGTAGGGAAGTCCAGAAACTTAAGTGAGTGGGAGCCTTGTTTTAGTTTGAGAGTTTACTGGCAAGTTTCAAGGACTAGGGTAAGCTGTCAGGAAGGAGTCCTGGAAAGCAAGCTTAGTAAACAGGAAAGACAGAACTTCAGTTCGTTCTCATTTCAACTGCTTGTATGTTTCAAAGGTGACCAAGCAGAATGCCAATCTATTGGAAATACTGTACAATATATAAGGACAGAACTAGAAATTAGGACCTGCATGTTGAGTTCTGAATATAAGTAGACCTCTCTCCTTAAAGTGTACACAAACTGTGGTTACTAGAATTAAAACAAATTTTAACCACAGAAGAATTAATCCAGCCTTAAATTTCTGGGTTAAATTCAGAGCAAAATATGTGCAAAACAAAATTGAGATCATTCCTGAATAACCAAGTTAAACCTTTAGAGACACTGAAAGAAAAACACTGCCTCCCTCCCTTCCTCCATCCCTCTCTCTCTCTCTTTTTATCTCTCTCACACACAAACTCCTCAAATGAACACCAAAAAATTATTTTAAAAAATACAGATTTTTAAACTAACAAAATAAGCTGTAAATATAATTGGAGTGCAGGAGCTTCCATTAATACTAAAGTAAGCAATGCACAGAATTTAAGCAAAATTCTACTTCACTACTCCTCCAAATGTAGTTTCGTAATCGGTCTGCAGATGTTAGTTAGTAGGAAGAAAGTGCCTAATGGATCAGAAATCTAAGCATATTTAAGTAGAAAGAATGCTATTCCTTTAACTAAATAGTACTGGATTCCAGGAATCAAACCAAGAGAGTACATAGCAGAGGAAAAAAGGTCAAGATGACATGATTCTGTTTGTCAATTGACCACCTGATCTCTTAGTTAAACAGTCACCCTTTGATGCTTTGCATGAAATTAACCCCAACAAAGATCCCTGAAATTCATATGCATTTATCTAAAACTCCCCTTACCCTGAAGTTTTTTAAGGAAAACTATTTCATTTTCACTTAACAAACAAAACTGTGCTTTAAATTCCCACCACCCTCCATGTAGTATGCTCAAATGCAACACTCACTATCATTGCTTGTGGTGGTGATTGAGGGGGGGAGGCAGATCTCTCTCTGAATTTGGGGTCTAACGTGGCCTCCTAGTGCATTTGGAGAGCAGTCTTTGTGTGAGTTCTGGTAGCTGCCTGGCTGCACTGAGAAATAAGTGATCCACACTGCTTCTGGGGCAGTACCCAGGCAGGCACTCTCTGCTCTGAGCTGGTTCCTTTGCTCTTAACGTAAAACATTTAACTCCTTCTCTGAAAGGAAAGATGTGCTGGCTATAAGGAGTGGCAGAAGTCCTGGATCTAGCAAGGACTGGATTCCTAGGAATTGAAAATCTGTTGAGACAGACTGCATGAGACCATCTCCAGGAACGCATAGAAAATAAAATGCCACAAATGAAGTCAGTGCTGACTATCAAAATTGGAGATGAAGCTGCAGGACTGGTCTCATTGGCCTCAACTCAAATCCAGCTCTGGAGTCAACTAATACCTTTCAGGAAAGAGAAACTTAGACAAGAGTCAGCATGAAAAGCATCCTGGGTCTTGGATGTTCTTCTCTAACTAGAGCTCATATGAACCTTCAAAGCATTCCTATTGCTGGAAAGATATAGTTGTAGCACTCTGCTACAACCCACAGTTTGATCAAGCCAGTTTGGGTCTCATCTCTTCCTCCTTTCCCCTAAGTCTATGTCACTGAGATTACAGAATGACTTGAGGCTGAGTTGACTTATCTAGGAAGTTTTGAGAAAATGAATAATTTCTAATGGAGCATCATTGGGATTATGCTAAGGGAAGCACTGTGCAATTCAGACATTTTAACATAATCATTGAAACCATGATGATTCAGGCAGGATGCTATTCTAGAACAGTAATGGCCATCTTTTTAGAAACTACAAAAGTATTGTTGTCTTTCTCTCTCTCTTATTTAAAATTGTTACATGATTAGCCATTCCCCAGTCTTCCATTAGAGAAGCAACCCATAATTACTCCCCTGGAAGGGGCAGCCACATGCCCTGCCAGGATGCCATGCCGTCCCCAGGCACAACATACAAGCATACCCATGCCTCTCTGCCATGGCAGAGAAAGTCATTTCCAGGAGAACTTTGGCTTCTGGGCTTCATTCCAGATGGATTCAAAAGAGGAAAAGAGGCAGACAGAGCAGCAGATGGAGAGTAGCTGGCTGGGTCAATTCAGTCCACAGACATTTGCACAACCATGAAATGAGTGCAGCTTTGCAGTACACTAAGGTACCCCTGGGTTGGGAAGATCCCCTGGAGAAGGGAAAGGCTACCCACTCCAGTATTCTAGCCTGGAGAATTCCATGGACTATATAGTCCATGGGGTTGCAAAGTGCTGGACACAACGAGCAACTTTCACTTTACTTCAAGGTACCCCTGGGTGGGATGATGGCAGAGCAGAGTAGGGATGCCTGTGTGGCATAGTTGGAAATCAGGGTCTACCCAACCAGGGCTGAGAGTAATATGCAAGTGCAAGAACCAAAATCACTTTGTAGTAAAACTAAGTTACCAGAGTGGGGCCTAAAGACAATGGAATTTCAACCTTACTGATTTTGGCTCCTGTTCTTATATTTATGTAGCTGCTTGAAATGCTAGTTCTACTGGATTCTGAACATTCTCTGCAAGGAAGATTCCCAAGAAATGGGCAAAGAAATACCTTAGGTACAAGAAATGATAATCGATCTTTCCTGAATATGGTGAAATCAACACATTTCCCAAGAAATCTGCATCATCAGAAGTTCTCCTTGGGGAGGGGGGGGGGAACTAGTAGTGAATGAACACAGTAATCAACCCTAAAATATTGTAACCCTTTGAAAGAACACAGAGACACAACCTAAAATATCACTCCATTTTCAAGTTTCTATCAATCCAAAGTAGTATCTTCATATTTTTAAAGTATAAATTGAAGTAGCACAACACCTCAATTCTTCTGGATTCATGGAGACATAAGTCCTGGTTGAATACCAGTTGAACATACATGCTGGGTAGCTTTTTCAGTGGTAATGGATTTCTCTCAAGCTCTCCAAACCATTCCACACCAACATTCTTGATTTATGTTGGCAAAAAGCAGCTTCTTAGAATTTTGGTTCCCCCTGAACTCTGTGTTATTGCAGAGCCCATGTGCCCCAGGGAACACATTCTCAGTAGCATCTCTTTGCTACCCCAAGGATAGCATGCCTGGCTCTTTTTTCCCTGGAATTTTCCAGGCAAGGATACTGGAGTGGGTTGCCATTTCTTACTCCACAGGATCTTCCCTACCCAAGGATTGAACATGAGTCTCCTGTGTCTTCTTCATTGGTAGGTAGATTTATTACCACTGAGGCACATGGAAAGCTCCTGCCCCAGGGAGGTACAGATGCACAAATCTCAGCAGCATATGTTACTCCAAGATATCACTAGAAAATACAAATGGGCTAGGGTGGTGAAGCAACAAACCGTGAATACACATTTAAGCTGAAGCTGACAATGAAAATAACACCAAAAATCCACAGCTGATCAAGTGGAGCAGTGTGCTTTTCCTGATTGGGCAAGATCCAAGTTTCCCAGAGGAAGCACATCAGCTGTAAGCATACTCCCTTATCAGCTCCATTTTAACTGCTTCCAGATTCTTTGAGGATCTTTTAGGTAATTATGAGTTATGTCCCTCTTAGTAATGTTAATTATCAATACATAGAAGTGCCTAAATTTCTGCTTTTTACATTAATTCTTTTTTCTCAGATCAGATCAGTCCCTCAGTTGTATCCGACTCTTTGTGACCCCATGAATCACAGCATGCCAGGCCTCCCTGTCCATCACCATCTCCCAGAATTCACTGAGACTCACGTCCATCGAGTCAGTGATGCCATCCAGCCATCTCATCCTCTGTCATCCCCTTCTCCTCCTGCCGCCAATCCCTCCCAGCATCAGAGTCTTTTCCAGTGAGTCAATTCTTCGCATGAGGTGGCCAAAGTACTGGAGTTTCAGCTTTAGCATCATTCCTTCCAAAGAAATCTCAGGGCTGATATCCTCCCGAATGAACTGGTTGGATCTCCTTGCAGTCCAAGGGACTCTCAAGAGTCTTCTCCAACACCACAGGTCAAAAGCATCAATTCTTCAGCACTCAGCCTACTTCACAGTCCAACTCTCACATCCATTCATGACCACAGGAAAAACCATAGCCTTGACTAGACAAACCTTTGTTGGCAAAGTAATGTCTCTGCTTTTGAATATGCTATCTAGGTTGGTCATAACTTTCCTTCCAAGGAGTAAGCGTCTTTTAATTTCATGGCTGCAATCACCATCTGCCGTGATTTTGGAGCCCAGAAAAATAAAGTCTGACACTGTTTCCACTGTTTCCCCATCTATTTCCCATGAAGTGATGGGACCGGATGCCATGATCTTCGTTTTCTGAATGTTGAGCTTTAAGCCAACTTTTCCACTCTCCGCTTTCACTTTCATCAAGAAGCTTTTGAGTTCCTCTTCACTTTCTGCCATCAGGGTGGTGTCATCTGCATATCTGAGGTTATTGATATTTCTCCCGGCAATCTTGATTCCAGCTTGTGTTTCTTCCAGTCCAGCGTTTCTCATGATGTACTCTGCATATAAGTTAAATAAACAGGGTGACAATATATAGCCTTGACGAACTCCTTTTCCTATTTGGAACCAGTCTGTTGTTCCATGTCCAGTTCTAACTGTTGCTTCCTGATCTTCATACAAGTTTCTCAAGAGGCAGGTCAGGTGGTCTGGTATTCCCATCTCTTTCAGAATTTTCCACAGTTTATTGTGATCCACACAGTCAAAGGCTTTGGCATAGTCAATAAAGCAGAAATAGATGTTTTTCTGGAACTCTCTTGCTTTTTCCATGATCCAGTGGATGTTGGCAATTTGATCTCTGGTTCCTCTGCCTTTTCTAAAACCAGCTTGAACATCAGGAAGTTCACGGTTCACATATTGCTGAAGCCTGGCTTGGAGAATTTTGAGCATTACTTTATTAGCATGTGAGATGAGTGTAATTGTGCAGTAGTTTGAGCATTCTTTGGCATTGCCTTTCTTTGGGATTGGAATGAAAACTGACCTTTTCCAGTCCTGTGGCCACTGCTGAGTTTTCCAAATTTGCTGGCATATTGAGTGCAGCACTTTCACAGCATCATCTTTCAGGATTTGAAATAGCTCAACTGGAATTCCATCACCTCCACTAGCTTTGTTCATAGTGATGCTTTCTAAGGCCCACTTGACTTCACATTCCAGGATGTCTGGCTCTAGGTCAGTGATCACACCATCATGATTATCTGGGTCGTGAAGATCTTTTCTGTACAGTTCTTCTGTGTATTCTTGCCATTGTTTTTCATAGGGTAGTACAAATTACTCATCATTTGACTGGAATTGCAAAGATTTCTTCCCACCACACTAAGTTGGGTTGGGTCTAACAAGTGGATTTCAGAGGGACTGGCAGTCCATGGGTTGGGTCCTTGTGCATTTTGAAATAGCCTGTGTGTTATAACCATGGCACTCAACCTGAACAACCTTATTGTCCATTTGTTGTTACTGAGTCGGTCTAAGTCAGGCTTTATCTGCATCAGTGGGGAAAACTAAACAACATCCACTGGATCATCAAAAAAGCAAGAGAGTTCCAGAAAAACATCTATTTCTGCTTTATTGACTATGCCAAAGCCTTTGACTGTGTGGATCACAATAAACTGTGGAAAATTCTGAAAAAGATGGGAGTACCAGACCACCTGACCTGCCTCTTGAGAAACCTATCTGCAGGTCAGGAAGCAACAGTTAGAACTGGACATGGAACAACAGACTGGTTTCAAATAGGAAAAGGAGTTCGTCAAGGCTATATACTGTCACCCTGCTTATTTAACTTCTATGCAGAGTACATCAGAGAAATGCTGGGCTGGAAGAAGCACAAGCTGGAATCAAGATTACCGGGAGAAATATCAATAACCTCAGACATGCAGATGACACCACCTTTATGGCAGAAAGTGAAGAGCAACTAAAAAGCTTCTTGATGAAAGTGAAAGAGGAGAGTGAAAAAGTTGGCTTAAAGCTCAACATTCAGAAAATGAAGATCATGGCATCTGGTCCCATCACTTCACGGGAAATAGATGGGGAAACAGTGGAAACTGTCAGGCTTTATTTTTTTGGGCTCCAAAATCACGGCAGATGGTGATTGCAGCCATGAAATTAAAAGACGCTTGCTCCTTGGAAAGAAAGTTATGACCAACCTAGACAGCTTATTAAAAAGCAGAGACATTACTTTGCCAACAAGGGTCTGTCTAGTCAAGGCTATGGTTTTTCCAGTGGTCATGTATGGATGTGAGTGAGAGTTGGACTGTGAAGAAGGCTGAGCACCGAAGAATTGATGCTTTTGACCTGTGGTGTTGGAGAAGACTCTTGAGAGTCTCTTGGACTGCAAGGAGATCCAACCAGTCCATTCTGAAGGAGATGGGTCCTGGGTGTTCTTTGGAAGGACTGATGCTGAAGCTGAAACTCCAGTACTTTGACCACTTCATGCGAAGAGTTGACTCATTGGAAAAGACTCTGGGAGGGATTGGGGGCAAGAGGAGAAGGGGACGACAGAGGATGACATGGCTGGATGGCATCACCGACTTGATGTACATGAGTTTGAGTGAACTCTGGGAGTTGGTGATGGACAGGGAGGCCTGGTGTGCTGCAATTCATGGGGTCGCCAAGAGTCAGACACGACTGAGCAACTGAACTGAACTGGACTGAACTGGTACTCCTTTCCATGGGAAGAACATACATTATCACTACACTTCTGGATTCTATCATCCATTCACTCTAGCCTTGACAGTGCATATAAACCACATCCTCCAATGTCAGCATTATCAGTCATAAAGATGATGTTGTAGTCATTTTGCCTTACTCCTTTGTCTTTTTTCTTAACTGTGTTTGAATTTGGGCAGAAAAAAGTTTTCCCTAGCACACCCCAACATTTGGTGCATTCATTAGGAACACTGAGAAATTAAACAATAGCAAGAATGTTGGGGAATAAAATAAACACGTTAAAAGATCTTGAGGGGCACTGGGCTTTGGATTTTTATGCATGGGAGAGATGTTTTGACCTTTGTGGAGGCTTTTATTGGCTCACAATATTGCTTTTCCCACTTGAATTTTTTAAAAGTTCTGTGACTTGGAAAAGGGGGCATAAGCTTCAAACCACATGATATTTCAATTCTAACAGATGATTGCAACTTATCCTATGATTGCTTTATATATGGCTCTTTGTTTATTTATGGATTGTGACAACCAACCGGACAGTTGTATGGCCCTCAGCAAAGACACAGTTCTCAGGAGAATTATCAGGACAACTGGGCTTCTCAATGAGGGGGCTGAGGGCCTCAAGAATCAGCCAAGGCACATGTGTGGGAATGAACTCATCATGCACCAACTGCATGGGCCTTAGAGGGCCTGGACATTAGTGGGCATGGCCAACCCCATGGTGAAACCTTGGTCTTCACACACATGTGCTGATGAAGCAGGCCCCCTGAGTACACTGGTGAGGACTCAAGGCCCCACATTAAGTGGTCAAGCTGGGATCTGAAAGCAGGCTGGATGTGCACCACAATCCACATTTTTAACAACCTGTATTGATTTTCCTTCACTGATGCAAAAAATTTAGTGAGCTGAGACAACATAAATGTATTATGCTGAAGTTCTGGAGGCCATATATCCAAAAATGGGGCCCACTGGGCTAAAATCAAGGTGTTGGCAGGGCTGCATTCTTTCTGGAGCTTCTAGGGGAAAATTCATTTCTTTACATTTTCCAGTTTCTAGAGGTCTCCTATATTCCTAGACTCATGGCCCCTTCTTCCACTCCTAAAGACAGTAGCAGAGCATCTTCAAACCTCTGACTCTCACACTCTTGTCTCTCTTTTATAAGGGGCCTTTTGATTATATTGGGTTCACCTAGATAATCCAGTCCAAAATTCTTCAAAATTTACATCTGCAAATTCTTTTTTTGCCTTGTAAGGTAATTTCACAGGTTCCATGGACTAGGATGTGGACATCTTTAGGGGACCATTTATTATTCTGTCTACCACGCCAGGATACATCCACATGGAAACTGCATTTTGGCTCCTGGTCTTTGATGACATACTAAGCCCCACATTCTGGGAATGTCATTTTTTTTCTGGGATGATTGCTTTAGGGGTTGAGGTTTGGCCTCTCTTCTAAACGTGGTAGGTGTGGCCCACCAGTGAAAATATGTTTTTGAAACTTTTAACCAATCAAATCCATGAGCAACTTGGCATTGAACAGTATACTTTTTGCAGGGACAACACCAACCCCAGTAAGAGAAAGCTTGGGCTGCAAACACTGGCAGAGCCCCTCTCTCTGTTGAGACAGTGGAAATCTTCCATGTGCTGTGCTTAGTCGCTCAGTCATATCCGAATCTGCAACCCCATGGACTGTAGCCTGCCAGGCTCTTCTGTTCAGGGGGATTCTCCAGGCAAGAATACTAGAGTGGGTTGCCATGCCCTCCTCCAGGGGATCTTCCCAATCCAGGGATCGAATCCAGGTCTTCTGCATTGCAGGGGGATTCTTTACTGTCTCAGCCACCAGGCCCAGCACTTAAAGAGAAGAAAATTAGTTACTTTGGGCTTAATTCATAAGAGCAATAGAATCTGATCTCATACTATGATTCCTTTGGGTTTTGTCATCTTTGGACTTAAATTTGTAAGGGGATTAGTGTCTGGGTTTTAATTTTTCTAAGAGAATTACAATGGGAGAAATTTATTCAAATTTAGGGCATCTCCACATTGTTGGTCTTTTATTAAGAGAATTTCTTTCTGAATTCTCTTTGATTTTATTGCTGAACCCCTGAGAGGTTATATTAGACAACTGCAGTAAGTAAGATAATGGGAAGAGAAAGGAAATAGGGAGAACAGTTTTGGTCTTGAAGTTAATTTAATTAATGCACTGTTATAAACCATTTCAAGTCTCCCTGAGGCAAACTTTCCTCCTGGCAGGAGCAAACCTACCCGGACCAGCCCTGCAGGATGAGCTGGTTTAAGGCCAGGCAGGATTTGGTATCTGTGGTCAAGGCTGGGGAGTAGGCTGTGGTGAGCTGTTGTAAGCTGATCCTGTGCTCCAGGACTCCATGGTCTCCTTCCCTTCATAAGTCTTGAATGGAGTCCCCAGAGCTGTGGCCACCAGGAAACAGACCACCTTCTCTGATATCACGTTTGCTAGTTTAAAAGGTGATACTTTGGACTTCCTCTGGCCCATTCCTTTGTCTTCTTTTCAATTGAATCCAAATTTGAGTAAAACACAGGAGTGTAACTTATTGGGCTCCCATGAACTTTCCAGCAGTTCCTTTTCCCCCTTTAGATTGCTGTATTTGTCTTCCAACCAATCTCTTTTTCCAGGCAACCCTTGCAAGCATTTGAGTTTGTACTCATTTGCTTAGAACAAGAGATCTTAACCATTTTGTGACATGAACCCTTTTGTCAGTCTGGAAAATCTGTGAACCCTTCTCAGAATAATGTCTTTATGCTATGCTATGCTAAGTCACTTCAGTCGTGTCCGACTCTGTGCGACCCCATAGACGGCAGCCCACCAGGCTCCCCCGTCCCTGGAATTCTCCAGGCAAGAACACTGAAGTGGGTTTCCATTTCCTTCTCCAATGCATAAAAGTGAAAAGTGAAACTGAAGTCGCTCGATTGTGTCTGACTCTTAGCGACCCCATGGATTTATAGTGGTAAAGAATCTGCCTGCTATGCAGAAGACGCAGGTTGAATCCCTGGGTCAAGAAGATCCCCTGGAGTAGGAAATGGCAACCCACTCTAGTATTCTTGTCTGGGAAATCCCATGGACATAGGAGCCTGGTGGGCAGTAGTCCATGGGGTCACAAAGAGTCAGATGACTTAGGGACTAAACAACAACAACAAAGACCTAACATAAAACAAGATTACAAAGTAAACTAATCATACTGAAACACAGTTCTCATAAATGGCTGAGAAACAAATCTGAAATATATAAATATGAATCTCTATTAGTGTATTAAATAACAAGATCTAGTATTATGATACCAATGTATTGAGTAGCACAAATAACATTTCAAGATACTTCTAGCCACTATCATGAAGTGAAAGTGAAGTCATGTCCAACTCTTTGCAGCCCCATGGACTGCAGCCTCCCAGGCTCCTCCGTCCATGGGATTTTCCAGGCAAGAGTACTAGAGTGGGGTGCCATTTAAATATCTTTGACACCTACTGGTGACAAAGTGATAGGAAATGATAATTCTGATGTGGTATGTTGTCCACATTCAAAAATGAAAGAAATGCAAAATCGCAGTAAAAAATTAGAGAAAATAAACATGCAATCTTTTTTTCTTTTCAAGTTTATTAACGCTCTCCGTGGAAACCCAAGTCAGAAATCCTGGGCTTAGAGTGACTTCCTATTGCTTATTTGCTATATAAAAATCCCAGTAATCTACTTTCCCCAAAGGTCCTCTACCAGATCTCACTGTAGTTCTTCATACTTCATCCTGCATCACTTAGCCAGGTTGATCTGCTTTTATCTAAAACAAATCAGATTTTTAACACTACTACACAAAATACTCAGATTTGCCCACATCCATTTCATTCCTTCAAGTGATCACATCAAGTCCTGAGCCTTTCCACTATGCATTAAATTATACATGTTTCTTTAACAGTCTTGTCTCCGTGCATAGGAAAATACCATAGCATCTCATCTCATTAAAAAGATGTGAATATTCACTGAGTTTTCATAGAATTGCAAACTCAATGAGAACAGAAAATTTTCCTGACTTATTTATCATTGTACCCACAATTTGGGACATATAGAAGAACATCAACCAACATTTATGGAATAAAAAAGCCAATCCATTATCCAATAATAAACTCAGATTTCTTAGTGAAGCAAATACATACCTAACAGGATATAGGATCTTGGGCTTCCCTCATAGCCCAGTTGGTAAAGAATCTGCCTGCAATGCAAGAGACCCTGGTTTGATCCCTGGGTCGGGATGATCTGCTGGAGAAGGGATAGGCTACCCACTACAGTATTCTGGCCTGGAGAATTCCAAGGACTAGATAGTTGATGGGGTCGGAAAGAGTCGGACATGACTGCGTGACTTTCACTTTCACTTTCAAGAGGATATTTCTGATGATGAAACTGGCTTTAATTCTTGGAATGTCTATTTCTTTATTATTAGAAAATACAAAACCTTCTCTTTGCAAATGCTGCCCATGTACACAGGGGATGAACAAGTATCTTAGTTTTCCTTAGAAAAGATGTAGTAAGTGTGTATCAATTTTCTCATTGCCTTTAATGGTGATAAATCTAAGTTTTCTATTTTGAGAACTGCTCCAGAGAGAGTCTTCATAACTACCTCCTGTTAGGATGTTCTGGATGCTTTAATAAGTATATTTGCTCAATAAATCATGTTAACCTTTGCTCCTTTCATATTATTAAAAGCTCAGTATTCCACTATTTTTTCCTGAAATACATGAATAATTTTTTAAAACATGAAAAAATGAGTTAAATTTTATCTTAGGTTTCAAAAATATGTATAGATGAAGCAGTTGTTTCTCAGTAGTCATTGTTTTGATTGCGGGTTGGCACAAATGGATTTGTTTTCTGAGTGGTGGTAAAATAAAACATTACTATGTCATAATTTGTTTTTAAGAGCTTAAATTGCTTTCCATACTGAAGACTGAGTTCTATCAGTGGGTTGTGAAATCATTTTAGTGAGTCACAAACATTATTTCTGAGGGTAAAATAGAATAAAGTAGAAAATATCAGAATACATTACATATAGTAAGTAATGTTTGATAAGCGGTGTGTGTGTGTGTGTGTTTATTAAGGGGTAACATAAATGTATTTCTTACTATGAGTCATGGTCAAAACATTTTAAAAAACATTAATTATGATCATTTTATTGAGTCTACACATTAAGAAAAAAACTGTGGCTATAACCCTGCCTAAGGTCACAGAGTTTTGGACAATTTAAGCAACATTGTATCTCTGGTCTCCAATTCCAATCCAGTGCTCTCTCAAAAAGAAAAAGAACTTTATTTTTGTTTATTTAGATTTTTTGCTTTCTTCTCTTTTCTCCATAATGAACCAACTATGGAGCCAGAATTTTTATCAGAGTTCTTATCACCACAAGAACTTTTGCTTTACTGTTTGTGTTTCTTAATCCAGGAATCTTCAGCTACCTGGATTTTACTGTGGGCAATAAAGCACTGTATGGAATGGATTTGTAAAAGTGTTCTTGAAAATTTCTGTATCACAGAGATATAGGAATTAAATGGCATATAAAGAAAGCTGAGCGCCAAATATTTGATGGTTTTGAAATGTGGTCTTGGAGAAGACTCTAGAGAGTCCCTTGGACTGCAAGGAGATCCAACCAGTCCATCCTGAAGGAAATCAGTCCTGAATATTCATTGGAAGGACTGATGCTGAAGCTGAAATTCCGATACTTTGGCCACATGATGCAAAGAACTGACTCATTGGAAAGGACTCTGATGCTGGGAGGGGTTGGGGGCAGGAGGAGAAGGGGACGACAGAGGATGAGATGGCTGGATGGCATCACTGACTCGATGGACATGAGTTTGAGTGAACTCCAGGAGTTGGTGATGGACAGGGAGGCCTGGCGTGCTGTAGTCCTCGGGGTCGCAAAGAGTCAGACACGACTGAGCGACTGAACTGAACCCATAAAAACTACACAACAGTGACTGGCCTTCTGGACACACTCCATATATATTCAAAGCTAAATTCATATATCTGTAAGTTTGTCCTTCATGGATATTTAATAGGACAGCCAATAACTTAAAAGCATAAACTTATTTTGAAAATTACAATATCCTTTATTCATCAAATGTGACCAGACGAGCAAAACGACTCTACTGCAACAAATGCTATTAGGCTAATATTGTATTTAATGCAATCAAGCCTATGCATGTGGCAATACACATAACTATACTTATTATTTAATGGTGTACTTAATTTATAAAAATAGTAATATTAAATATCTAGTGGAGAAAAACTTTTGGAAATAAAGACTATAGAATGATTGTTAAGCAATATACTACAGAAATCTGTGGCATCATTTTCCCTGATTTTTTTAAAATAATTACTATTTAAAGCTATCTCACTCTGTGCTAATTAAGAGACTGAGGAACAAACTAGATATATAACTAGTGTATTATTTGTCCGAGTCCAAATTCTTGATTAATTTTTAAAATATTTTAAAATTAAACATTGACTTTCAATGTTATTTTCTAGAAGGACACATTTATGAATTAACTGTGATTTTTAAAGGAAAGAATTAAGAATTTCTACCTCAGATTCAATACCATCCTCACCTATCTACTCAACTGTGTTAAGGTAAGAAAGCAGGTGACCATCTAAGAAAATGCTTTAAAAAAAAAATGCTATATGTGATACTTTAAAACTTTGTATTGCAGCCTGTTTTTAATGTTTCATAACTGTTACTGTGAATAACATATTTCATATTATATTTATAGACTTAATAAAATAACATTTTATTAAGTCTAATAACATTTCCTTTTTAAACTCTATATTAGAATCTATATTAGATTCTTTTTGGGCTTTCCAGGTGGTGTTAGTGGTAAAGAACTTGCCTGTTAATGCAGGAGACTTAAGAGACGTGGATTTGATCCCTAGGTCAGGAAGATCTCCTGGAGGAGAGCACAGCAACCCACTCCAGTATTCTTGCCTGAAGAATTGCCATGGACAGAGGAGTCTGGCAGTCTGTAGCCCATATGGTCACAAAGAGTGGGACACGACTGAAGTGACTTGGCTCACACACACATAGATTCTTTTGTTAATAAACTTTTGTGTAAAGTACCTATTTGGTTGCTCTGAAAACAGATTAAAGATAGCTTTGTAGCTTTTAATGTGTGGATGTAGAGTGAAGAGTGGAGAAAGGGTTATAGATCCACATGTCAGCAACATGATGGCACTGGAAGATGGTCTCAAGGGGAAACTGGAAAATCAAAATAAGAATTTGAATCTTACATTCAGTTTTAGTATCTAAGGCATAAATATTAACCAAGAACTTAAGAAAGAGCTGGGCAAAATAAAAATGGCCTCTGTCCATAAGAGATCCATGAATGTAAGGAGGACCTGTGTAGAATCTGAGGAGGATCTCTCTGCATTAGCCCTGTGTGTTGAGATCATATTTTGTTGCAAGTCCCTAGCCATCCCAGAACAAAGAGGAAGAATCAGCATCTCTAGATGGTATTTTCACAATAGCTGAAAAGCTCATTTTCTCCTTGAGTTCAGAGATGATCTCTAGCTCTATTCTTTGACAAGCAGCAGACTGTGGAAATAGGGCAGTGTTTTTCCAGAGATAAACAAGGATAATGGATATTCCATGATGGAAAGTTGCCGGTTCTAGATGCTGCCAGCCAGCTCGCATTCAAAGGAACTTACAGAAAGGTTGTCTGGCTTTCACTCTCGCTTCGCTCCAAGGCATTAGATTACCCAATGCAGGCAATAAACATACCTCCTTCCTTGCTTTCCTGACTGTGTAAACTCTTTAATGGGGAACCCTGAATGAGAGACCAGCTCCTACCACCACCTAAAGTCCAGGCAGCAGGGTCCTACCGGGTCATATGCTATAATTCAGTCAGGAGCATCAGGTCCCAACATTCTAAACTCAAGTAGAAATGACAGAAATAGGCAAGCCCTGCCCCTCTTTTACACTGTTTGAAAACAACAATAGTTATAGCCAAGATACATGAGTCTCCATTAAGCAAAAAAAAATTGATGAAGCACTTAAATCTATTATTGCTAAAGAAGCAGCATCCAACAAGTTGCAACTAATTTATACCCTCAGAATGAATTATGGACCCAGACTACCACACTTCATCAGCCAGAGGGTTAATGGGAGACCCTCAGGGTGATTTTGCTCAATGCCTAAAAAACAAACAAAGCAGTTGAGCCTGTTATAAAAACTTAAGTCTACCTATCCAAATAAATCAGATCTCTGATAAGAAAACTCAAATTTCAAGCCACCTTCAAATCACAGCCATGAATGTAAACAGGAGAAAAAGAAACATCCTGATTACGCTAAGTCTTCCTTAAGAGCTACCTCTTGCTGGTAATCCCCAGATTGCATAAATCATGTAACTATGAATTAAAATTGCCCTAAAAGTCCAAGGAAGATTTGAGGATAAACAAAAATTCCAATCAATCTTGCTCACTGTGGCTATTTTAGTAGTCTTGAGGAAGTACTCACTAACTCTTTGATGAATAAATGAATGACCTTCTGCTGGTAGGTACTGAAACGGATCTGTATGTGATTGCATGAACTGAATATTAATTTTGCAGATGGGCAAACTTTAGGCAGGCTTATTTGTTCCAGCTTTTTGCAAGGCATAAACGACTAACAGGCCAGTACTAAGGTGCAATCCAAATTTAACCCCAAGGTGATTTTGTTTTGCTTTGTTTATATTTCTTTTTTATCTTTCTTGTAATTTAACTAAGGAGAAGACAATTTGCATGTTTTGCAATTACTCAGGTCTGAAGAGTAAACAGAAAAAAACCTCATTAGTAGACATAAACCCAAATAGCTTGGGACTTGACCATGCTTGTTTTTGAAAGGCCACACAATTTCAATTTGAGGAAGAACAAAAATTGATGCCATGTTTAGTACGACACTCAGGGCCAGTCTTTATATCATAGGTAATGATGTTACCTCTTCTTTTATTCAATAGTTATTCAATACTGTATTAGTCCCAATAGGGTAGGTTAAACTGCAGTAACAAATAAGTCAACAAATCTCAATGCCTTATCCCAACAGAAGTATATATCTCAATCACACAATGGGTTCTGCAATTCCAGAGATCAACCAGGGCAACTTTTACCCTCTGATAACATGGTGCTGCTGCTGCTAAGTCGTTTTAGTCATATCCAACTCTGTGCGAACCCATAGACAGCAACCCACCAGGCTCCCCCATCCCTGGGATTCTCCAGGCAAGAACACTGGAGTGGGTTGCCATTTCCTTCTCCAATGCATGAAAGTGAAAAGTGAAAGTGAAGTTGTTCAGTCATGTCTGACTCTTAGCGACCCCATGGACTGCAGCCTACCAGGCTCCTCCATCCACGGGATTTTCCAGGCAAGAGTACTGGAGTAGGGTGCCATTGCCTTCTCCGCTGAAAACATGGTCAGATCAGATGAGTTGCTCAGTCGTGTCCGACTCTTTGCGACCCCATGAATCGCAGCACACCAGGCCTCCCTGTCCATCACCAACTCCCGGAGTTCACTCAGACTCACGTCCATCGAGTCAGTGATGCCATCCAGCCATCTCTTCCTCTGTCGTCCCCTTCTCCTCTTGCCCCCAATCCCTCGTAGCATCAGGGTCTTTTCCAATGAGTCAATTCTTCACATGAGGTGGCCAAAGGATGGGAGTTTCAGCTTTAGCATCATTCCTTCCAAAGAAATCCCAGGGCTGATCTCCTTCAGAATGGACTGGTTGGATCTCCTTGCAGTCCAAGGGACTCTCAAGAGTCTTCTCCAACACCACAGTTCAAAAGCATCAATTCTTTGGTGCTCAGCCTTCTTCACAGTCCAACTCTCACATCCATTCATGACCACAGGAAAAACCATAGCCTTGACTAGACAAACCTTTGTTGGCAAAGTAGTATCTCTGCTTTTGAATATGCTATCTAGGTTGGTCATAACTTTCCTTCCAAGGAGTAAGTGTCTTTTAATTTCATGGCTGCAGTCACCATCTGCAGTGATTTTGGAGCCCAGAAAAATAAAGTCTGACACTGTTTCCACTGTTTCCCCATCTATTTCCCATGAAGTGATGGGACCGGATGCCATGATCTTCGTTTTCTGAATGTTGAGCTTTAAGCCAACTTTTCCACTCTCCACTTTCACTTTCATCAAGAGGCTTTTGAGTTCCTCTTCACTTTCTGCCATAAGGGTGGTGTCATCTGCATGTCTGAGGTTATTGATGTTTCTCCCAGCAATCTTGATTCCAGCTTGTGTTTCTTCCAGTCCAGCGCTTCTCATGATATACTCTGCATAGAAGTTAAATAAACAGGGTGACAATATATAGCCTTGATGTACTCCTTTTCCTATTTGGAACCAGTCTGTTGTTCCATGTCCAGTTCTAACTGTTGCTTCCTGACCTGCATATATGTTTCTCAAGAGGCAGATCAGGTGGTCTGGTATTCCCATCTCTTGAAGAATTTTCCACAGTTTATTGTGATCCACACAGTCAAAGGCTTTGGCATAGTCAATAAAGCAGAAATAGATGTTTTTCTGGAACTCTCTTGCTTTTTCCATGATCCAGTGGATGTTGGCAATTTGATCTCTGGTTCCTCTGCCTTTTCTAAAACCAGCTTGAACATCAGAAGTTCACGGTTCACATATTGCTGAAGCCTGGCTTGGGGAATTTTGAGCATTACTTTACTAGCGTGTGAGATGAGTGCAATTGTGCAGTAGTTTGAGCATTCTTTGGCATTGCCTTTCTTTGGAAAACATAGTATCTAGGTCCAAACTGATGCCTTTTATTTATGCAGGGTGATCTGACTAGCTGTGAGCCGAGATGACAGATGTCAATTTGGGCTTAGTTATTTAACAGTGGGGATGAATCCTTAACTTTTTCTCTCCTCCTAATACAGAAACCTTAGAGATGAAAAATTGAAATGAAAGTATCCCATGCTGGAAGGACCCTAGATAGGATCTTTGGGAAGAACTAGGTTGGCCAAAGTGTAAAAACCCAAACTAACATTTTGGCCAACATAATACTAACTGTTTCTTTCATAGCTACTGTAATGGCACCCCACTCCAGTACTCTTGCCTGGAAAATCCCATGGACAGAGGAGCCTGGTGGGCTGCAGTCCATGGGGCCGCTGAGAGTCGGGCACGACTGAGCGACTTCACTTTCACTTTTCACTTCCATGCACTGGAGAAGGAAATGGCAACCCACTCCAGTGTTCTTGCCTGGAGAATCCCAGGGACGGGGGAGCCTGGTGGGCTGCCGTCTATGGGGTCGCACAGAGTCGGACACGACTGAAGCGACTTAGCAGCAGCAGCAGCGGCGGCGGCACTCATCTCTAGCATTCTAGCCTTTCATTCATCCATCCATTCCTGTACTCTCTAAATGACTCATTCATTAAAATACATTTATTAAATATCTAGCTGCTAGAATTTGTTTTTGGTGATAGCACAAAAAAGATGACTAAAGCTGATTTCTTTTACCAAGAAATTTGTATTCTAACATGCAAATTAGTGTATAAATACTATTAAAACCACATTTCACTATAGGGCCAGCTAAGATAGAAATATATGTTGTGTTATAGAAATACATTCATTCAGACAGCAAATGCCACGAACACTATGCTAGGCAGAGAAACTAAATACTCTTCACTGGCTGCAGTGGAAGTGCTGGTCGCTGAGCCACGTCCAAGTCTTTGTGACCCATGGTCTGTAGTCCACCAGGTTCCTCTGTCTGCAGAATTTCCCAGGCAAGAATACTGAAGTGGGTTGCCATTCCCTTCTCTAGGGGATCTTCTTGACCCAGGATCGAACCCAGGTCTTCTGCAATGCAGGCAGATTCTTTACCAGCTGAGCCACCAGGGAAGCCTTGGCTTCAGTAAGGGGTGAATTAAAAGAAATGATGTTTGAGTTGATCACTAAGGGGTGAGTATGCATTTTTCCTGACCAACACAAACCTTTACTTAGATCTTCAAGTGAAAAAATGTACCCAAATAATTTTTGCTGCAGAATCTAATAGTCAAGAGTACAGGCTCAAGTCATATGTCTGATTGAGAAGGTTGACCTCTCTATGTATCAGCCAGTTATTAGTGACTGACAACTTCTCTGGTTTTCTCATTGGTAAAATAATAACAATAGTAAAAAAAAGTACCTATTATATAGGGTTGTTCTGAAGCTAAAATAAGAAAACATACCAAATTCTCAATATGAAATAGTAAGCATCAGATCAGATCAGATCAGTCGCTCAGTCGTGTCCGACTCTTTGCGACCCCATGAATCGCAGCACGCCAGGCCTCCCTGTCCATCACCAACTCCCGGAGTTCACTCAGACTCACGTCCATCGAGGCAGTGATGCCATCCAGCCATCTCATCCTCTGTCGTCCCCTTCTCCTCTTGCCCCCAATCCCTCGTAGCATCAGGGTCTTTTCCAATGAGTCAACTCTTCACATGAGGTGGCCAAAGGACTGGAGTTTCAGCTTCAGCATCATTCCTTCCAAAGAAATCTCAGGGCTGATCTCCTTCAGAATGGACTGGTTGGATCTCCTTGCAGGCCAAGGGACTCTCAAGAGTCTTCTCCAACACCACAGTTCAAAAGCATCAATTCTTCGGTGCTCAGCCTTCTTCACAGTCCAACTCTCAAATCCATTCATGACCACAGGAAAAACCATAGCCTTGACTAGATGGACCTTTGTTGGCAAAGTAATGTCTCTGCTTTTGAATATGCTATCTAGGTTGGTCATAACTTTCCTTCCAAGGAGTAAGTGTCTTTTAATTTCATGGCTGCAGTCACCATCTGCAGTGATTTTGGAGCCCAGAAAAATAAAGTCTGACACTGTTTCCACTGTTTCCACTGTTTCCCCATCTATTTCCCATGAAGTGATGGGACCAGATGCCATGATCTTCGTTTTCTGAATGTTGAGCTTTAAGCCAACTTTTCCACTCTCCACTTTCACTTTCATCAAGAGGCTTTTGAGTTTCTCTTCACTTTCTGCCATAAGGGTGGTGTCATCTGCATGTCTGAGGTTATTGATGTTTCTCCCAGCAATCTTGATTCCAGCTTGTGTTTCTTCCAGTCCAGCGTTTCTCATGATATACTCTGCATATAAGTTAAATAAACAGGGTGACAATATACAGCCTTGATGTACTCCTTTTCTTATTTGGAACCAGTTTGTTGCTCCATGTCCAGTTCTAACTGTTGCTTCCTGACCTGCATACATATTTCTCAAGAGGCAGATCAGGTGGTCTGGTATTCCCATCTCTTTCAGAATTTTCCACAGTTTATTGTGATCCACACAGTCAAAGGCTTTGGCACAGTCAATAAAGCAGAAATAGCTGTTTTTCTGGAACTCTCTTGCTTTTTCCATGATCCAGTGGATGTTGGCAATTTGATCTCTGGTTCCTCTGCCTTTTCTAAAACCAGCTTGAACGTCAGGAAGTTCACGGTATAGGTTAGTACAATTATTACCATTTTCCCCAAAAAGGAAAGTAAGACTGCAGAATCAATAATGCTATTGCTAACTGGACCAGTTTCCAAATAGATTCCAACCTGTGTTACTGAACAGCAGTAGTTGAAAAAGATAAGCAAGGTATCCCACTACCCTCTGAGCAACAATATTTACTGTTTTTATCCTGTTTTACAATAAAGCTGTGAGACACCTGCAGTGTGAACCATGGTGAGTACATATTGATTGATGAGAGTCTGAATTTTTAGACTCTGGATCTAAAACTGAAAAATCCTCTACCTAGAACAACCTCCATTATTCTGATCCTTTTTCCTCTCTTGGTGTGAGCTCAGATATTACCCCCTCTAGGAAGCTTTATCACGCTTACCACAACAACAAGCCTTTCGTATGTTCTCCTGCCCTTTGAGCTTCCCTATAGAAACACTTAATGAGACATATTAACCTACTGATGTGCCTGCTATTCACACTCAAATCTGAGCACCATGAGGAAAAGGTCCACTGTCTCAAATTCATCACTACCACTGCAGTGCTGAAACAGCTGCTGTGGAGTAGGTACTGAATATATTTTGAGGTCAGAAAGTATAATTATACCAGAAATGAAAGAGTATGGAAAGACTAAGATGGAAGCTACGAGTTGAGATACCATGAGATGATGAACCGTTAAGTGAGGCTGTTAACAGTTGAAGTAGAGGAGAATGTATGTCACAGAAACCAGAGGTAGAGAAATTTCAAGATCAAGCACCATAAATATAAATGTCAAAGTTATTGAGAATCGTGGTTATAGGATTTCTCCTATAAATACAGCAGCTCAGTCATATATAAGGGTCTGATGACCTATTGAGCCTTTTTAGAAAATCCTTGCAAGAAAATTCCCCAAACTACCCAGTCCTGTATTCAACAATGATATTCTTTTTTAACAGAAGTTCAAAGACCAGAATGGCCCTCTTAGAGACAGAGCTACAAGCCTAAAACAAGATTTCTCTGGACTAAATGTCAAAGTTTCATGTAATAGACCTTGGCCTACCATTCATAGAAGATATACTCCTAAATTGGGAATTCTGCAGTTCAGTTGAGGGTGAAGGACAATTCAGACCAGTTTCTCAATAGATGCTAATCATGAGTTGTAGCAGTATTATTCCACTCATCACACCAACAACTCTACTTCATTGTAAAAGGAAAGCTCACTTCTATCCCTCCAATCCTGTTCCTCTAGCATCTCATATCTTTCTAGTCTTTCAGTTCCACCATCAGTTCAGTTACTCAGTCATGTCTGGCTCTTTGTGACCCCATGGACTGCAGACATCAGGCTTACCTGTCCATCACCATCAGCTTCCTCAAACTCATATCCAGAATAGTCGGTGATGCCATCCAATCATCTCATCCTCTGTCATCCCCTTCTCCTCCTGCCTTCAATCTTTCCCAGCATCAGGGTCTTTTCCAATGAGTCAGTTCTTCGCATAGGGTGGCCAAAGTATTGGAGTTTCAGCTTCAGCATCAGTCCTTCCAATGAACATTCAGGACTGATTTACTTTAGGACTGACTGGTTGGATCTCCTTACTTCAGTCAATTCCAATCATCATTCCACACACAAGGCAACACTGTAAACCACTGACCCTGTCTCTAGAATCATTTTAAATCAAAGAAGTAAGTTTTAGGGTATATTCCATTCAACCCCAAACAATGAAAACTAATGTAAACTAAAAATGCACATAACAGGATTTGAAACAATATATGAATAACTTCCTATTAAAGTAATTTGGTTCTTTGGCTCTTAGATATGATAAGAGAAGATAAAAAGCCAAAAATGAGATAAAAACTAATAGAGAGTTTAAAAACCCCATCAAATCCAAGAGAAAGCTTTCGCATATTTGGTATTAAATCTAATACAGTTATGTTAAGTTTAAAAATAAAATAAAATTAAAAAAAAAAAAGATGATAATTGTTTTCAGAAATCTAATGCAAGGGTCACAAGCAGTCTAAGAGATTGTGCAATGTTCCAGGTTGCTAGATACTTCTGGTATAGGAGACCCAATTAGGAGAAAGGAAGGGTCACATGAAGAAGGAAAAGTGAGCATAACAACATTCTACATTGAGAATGGACTCTGGATAGATGCATTATGTAATGATGAAAGCTGTTCTAATAAGCAGTATAAAAGTGTACTTACATTCTTGTTGGTCATTCCTTTTCTTAGAAAAAATGACTATAGGGATAAAGTAATATATAAGGGTGCATACATGCTCAGTCACTCAGTCGTGTTGGACTCTTTGCAGTTCCATGGACGTGACTCACCAGGATCCTCTGTCCATGGGATTTTTCAGGCAAGGATACTGGAGTGGGTTGCCATTTCCTACTCCAAGGGATCTTCCTGACCCAGGGATTGACCCACATCTCCTGCATCTCCTGCACTGGTAGGAAGATTCTTTACCACTGAGCCACCTAGGAAGTCCCAAACTGATATAGACCATTTTACAAAAGAACAAAGTTGTATATTCCATTAATAGTTATGCCACAAACAGCAAATCCATGTGGCTATTCACACTCATTGAGCAACCAGATCTATAAGCTATGGTGTTTAAGTCATGGTGGAATGAATTTTTACCTACCTGGTCCATACTGTGTAGGTAGCATAAAAATATACCACTCAAACTATTTTTATGGACAGATGTTCTGAATGGGGCTTATCATGAAGGTGGTGAGCTGATATGACAATCAACACTGATAAACAGATTCTGTTGAAGATACAGTATGAAGACAAAATTAGTTATGATTTGTCAAGAAGAACAAAGACTGTTCTCTTCCAGAATTCCTGTGTTCAATATGACAGTGGTTACAAAATTGTTCCTCATATGAGGTAATGTTTTCCTAAGGATATTTAACAATATTTAGCCATCAATTAATTGGCATTGCATCAAAAGAAACACCTGTGTTCCTGCTACTCTGCTGTGGTTTCTTAATCGCATTGACAGGAAGTTAGCAAAGCATGTGATGTAGAAACAAAATTAGCAAAGCTCTGCTGTATGTGACACTGTTTAGTGGGATCTTTGATGAATCCCAATTTGCTTACATTTTTGATGAAACTAAAAGAGCAAAATAAATCCATTATCCTCAACGGGGAACAGGTAGAAGCTAGAATATATCACTTGAAGAGAGAAAGAACTTCACTCAAAAAAAAGGATATCATTCAATGAAAGAGTAAGAACAACTTTTAAGGTGAGTCAGTGTCTGAGACACAGCAAGAAAAGTTCTTTTGAGGAGAGTAATAATCCATATAATCATAGAGATTTCTGTGATTGAAGGAGGAAGGAATAAAGAACCATCTGGAAGCTGTTGCCTGTGATGGGAACAGAAATCCCAAAGCTTAGGCACATCAGAAGACATACCCGATTTCCTTCCTTTTTTATCTGTTATTTGTTTCTAACTCTCTTTACAGCAAGTTTGGTTCTTATCATCTTTGAGGTCCATAGCACCTATCATAATTTATATATACTAAGAATTAACCTGACATGTCAGTACTTTTAATGAATTCTACTATCAAGGTAATTCTTTATTCTGTGTATATAAATTTATTCAGATTCAAGTGTTGAAAGTCACATTCATCATTTACTCATTCATTTATAATGGGTACTTACTAAGCATTTGCCATATACTATAAGCCCTATGAGGCAATAAGTAGATGTTAAAGTCAAGATTTTCACTTTGTAAGAACTTATAAATGAAAATAGTTTCCCTATTAGTAGAGAAGTACTATTTCAGCATTGATAACCTAATTAACCGGAGAAGGCAATGGCACCCCACTCCAGTACTCTTGCCTCGAAAATCCCACGGGCGGAGGAGCCTAGAAGGCTGCAGTCCATGGGATCGCTGAGGGTTGGACATGACTGAGCGACTTCACTTTCACTTTTCACTTTCATGCATTGGAGAAGGAAATGGCAACCCACTCCAGTGTTGTTGCCTGGAGAATCCCAGGGATGGGGGAGCCTGGTGGGCTGCCATCTATGGGGTCGCACAGAGTCGGACACGACTGAAGCAACTTAGCAGCAGCAGCAGCAACCTAATTAAATCTCAATCCAATTTAATCAGTACTTAATTGGTTGCTTTCCAGTCCAGTCTACTCATTAATAGGGTGTGAGGGAATGATTTTTGGAGGCTGGTGAAATGAGTTCTACCTACACAGCTTGGCAAGGAAACACAAAACAGTATTGATTACCCTCTGTTCTTAGCCGACATGCACCTAGCTGAAAGGCCCCATACAATGGTCATGTTTTTGTATAAATGGACAACTGCCCTGTGAGGTATAATGTGGGAAAGAGAGATGAACAGAAGAAGGGAGAATGCATGGCCACAGATTGCCTGAAGTCACTATCCTTTGGCCTGCTGTTTCATTGCTCTTGAAGATGCACCACTGAGAGAAAAGGCCAGCTATTCAAGGTGAAATAACACCACTTCTTAAATATGAAGATAACTTTGGGCTGCTCACAGATAACACCATTAACTAGATGAAAATATGCTTATACTTCTCAAGGGAGAGGAACGCAGAAGGTAGTGCGGACCCTTGACTAGAGATTTAAAGGGTTAAGTGGAGCAAGAAATGTGTACAGGCTTAGCTTATGAGCTGGATGTAAAGAATGCTGCTGACAAACACGTGATATCCTTGAGGCACCGGGACAACTTTATCCTGAGAGGTCAAATCAATCAGAACCTGTCTGTGACCTGATCCCCCAGCCCATGACTCAGCAGTCCTGACACTCGCTGTGAGGTCAGCTACCCTCTGGGGAAGAGGAGATCTCTTCAGGCACATCAGAATGACTCTGTCTCAAATAACTTTCACCTGCCTTTATAGCTGAGCTTCCAGAGACCTGACGGTGAGTTTCTAGGAAAGAGGCTAGAAGCTGTTAGAATCTCAAGGGCGATCCAGCTAAGCCTCCCCTCAGACTCTGGAGTTTCATTCAGTATTACCTGAGCCTCAGTGCTTCCCCAGAGATCACTATTTAACCACTCAAGGAGTTTACCGCTGTTTTTCCCGAGATGGGGACTTCATCTGCTTTGCTGTGCAGAATCTCTATTAGCTGACTGGTTTCTCTATGCTATTCAGCTTTCCAAGTTTTGGGGCCTCAGGATGAGAAACTGGATTGTGTCTTTCTGTATCAAGATGGTGTCTTATGTATAATGTGTTGTTTGACACTCCTCTGAGAGCACTGACTTGCTTTGGAAATATCAAGGGACTGTGCTTCAGTCTCTATCATTTGTTACTCATTACTGCCACTACAGGCTTTTCTGGGGGCTCAGATGGTGAAGAATAGCCTGCAATGTGAGAGACCCAGGTTCGACCCCTGGGTTGGGAAGATCCCCTGGAGGAGGGCATGGCAACCCACTCCAGAATTCTTGCCTGGAGAATTCCCATGGACAGAGAAGCCTGGTGGGCTACAGTCCATAGGGTCACAGAGAGTCAGAAATGACTAAGTAACTAAGCATAACCACGGCCACTAGATTCGGAAGAAACTACTTAAACTTCATGTTCATTACCTGTCAAATAGGGGTCATAATATCTAACCAATTTATACAATTATTTTGAGAATTCAATGAGATGAACCATTTGAAAAGTGCTATTAGAAATAGTATCATTCTAGACAAATACTCATTCTTACCATTGTAATGCTTCTTCTGCATGTACCCACTGTTTTTATTTAGCTCTACCACATTCTGCTTTGTATTGAAGCAACTTTTAAATTTCTCTTTTCCCTTTGAGGCAGCAAGTTAGCTAAAGGAACTTGCATCTTTATGTCTCCCTGAGGACCAGCCTAGAATTTTGCATGGTCAATGAATACTGGGCAAAGATCCATCATATGGAAAGTGTACCCCTGTGGCACACAATTTGTAGCTCTGATGGTTGTTTTCATTGCTCAGATTTTTAAAAATACACTTCAGGGGAAAATATCTTACTTATTTCCTCTTCAAATAATAACTCCAGGTAGTATTCAGGAAACTCCCAGGCATAAAACTGCTTCTAGAATGTTATGAATGTCATTTTTAATAGCAATTTCCTATTAGGTGATGGAGACTGAGAGTACGAACTTCCAGTTACAAAATAAATGAGTCACAGGCATGAAATGTGCAGCATGGGAAATATAGTTCATAACTTAATATCTTTGCCTAGTGACAGATGACAACTAGGTTTGTCATGACCATTTTGAAATGTATAGAAATATCAAATCCCTGTGATATATATCAGGAACTAACATAGCATTATAAGTCCATTATACTTCAAAAACAAATGAATAAACAAGCTCATATAAAAAGAGATCATATTTGTGATTACCAGAGGTGAGAAGTAGAAAGAGAGGTAACTGGATAAAGGTGTTCAAAAGATAATTTCCAATTACAAGATAAATAAGTACTAGGAATGCAATGTACAACATGATGAATTTAACACTGCTGTATGTTATATACAGCAGTTATGGATCACAAGGAAAAAATGTTTTCTCTATTCCTTTAACTTCTTATCTACATGACATAATGGGTGATCACTAAACATATTGCTTTCAATTATTTCAAGATGTATAGCCTGGTGGGCTGCCGTCTATGGGGTCGCACAGAGTCGGACATGACTGAAGTGACTTAGCATAGCATAGAATAGCATAGCATAGCATGGGTCAAATCATTATTCTGCATGCCTTAAATGGTATAGTATTATAGGTCAATTATATTTCAATAAGATTGGAAAAAAATAGCAATTGCTGTAGAGGAGAACTCCTGTGCCCACAAGAGCAGTCTTTATCCTTTTAACATGTACTATTTCCCCAACATCCCAAGTATCTGAGTTTTTTCCTTATTCACTTTTCCCAGAGGCTCAGGGATGGTTGTTGTTTTCTACAGTTGCCACCTCTGTTAACCTATAGATATCTCTGAAGACTCTACACATGCACATCACCAGATGGTCAACACCGAATCAGATTGATTATATTCTTTGCAGCCAAAGATGGAGAAGCTCTATACAGTCAACAAAAAGAAGACCAGGAGCTGACTGTGGCTCAGATCATGAAATCCTTATTGCCAAATTCAGACTTAAATTGAAGAAAGTAGGGAAAACCACTAGACCATTCAGGTATGACCTAAATCAAATCCCTTATGATTATACAGTGGAAGTGAGAAATAGATTTAAGGGCCTAGATCTGATAGATAGAATGCCTGATGAACTATGGAATGAGGTTCGTGACATTGTACAGGAGACAGGGATCAAGACCATCCCCATGAAAAAGAAATGCAAAAAAGCAACATGGCTGTCTGGGGAGGCCTTACAAATAGCTGTGACAAGAAGAAAAGCGAAAAGCAAAGGAGAAAAGGAAAGATATAAGCATCTGAATGCAGAGTTCCAAAGAATAGCAAGAAGAGATAAGAAAGCCTTCCTCAATGATCAATGCAAAGAAATAGAGGAAAACAACAGAATGGGAAAGACTAGAGATCTCTTCAAGAAAATTAGAGATACCAAGGGAACATTTCATGCAAAGATGGGCTCGATAAAGGACAGAAATGGTATGGACCTAACAGAAGCAGTTAAGAAGAGGTGGCAAGAATACACAGAAGAACTATACAAAAAAGATCTTCACGACCAAGATAATCACGATGGTGTGATCACTGACCTAGAGCCAGACATCCTGGAATGTGAAGTCAAGTGGGCCTTAGAAAGCATCTCTATGAACAAAGCTAGTGGAGGTGATGGAATTCCAGTTGAGCTATTTCAAATCCTGAAAGATGATGCTGTGAAAGTGCTGCACTTAATATGCCAGCAAATTTGGAAAACTCAGCAGTGGCCACAGGACTGGAAAAGGTCAGTTGTTATTCCAATCCCAAAGAAAGGCAATGCCAAAGAATGCTCAAACTACCGCACAATTGCACTCATCTCACATGCTAATAAAGTAATGTTCAAAATTCTCCAAGCTAGGCTTCAGCAATATGTGAACCGTGAACTTCCAGATGTTCAAGCTGGTTTTAGAAAAGGCAGAGGAACCAGAGATCAAATTGCCAACATCCGCTGGATCATGGAAAAAGCAAGAGAGTTCCAGAAAAACAGCTATTTCTGCTTTCTTGACTATGCCAAAGCCTTTGACTGTGTGGATCACAATAAACTGTGGAAAATTCTGAAAGAGATGGGAATACCAGACCACCTGATCTGCCTCTTGAGAAATTTGTATGCAAGTCAGAAAGCAACAGTTAGAACTGGACATGAAACAATAGACTGGTTCCAAATAGGAAAAGGAGTACGTCAAGGCTGTATATTGTCACCCTGCTTATTTAACTTATACGCAGAGTACATCATGAGAAACGCTGGGTTGAAAGAAGCACAAGCTGGAATCAAGATTGCCAGGAGAAATATCAATAACCTCAGATATGCAGATGACACCACCCTTATGGCAGAAAGTGAAGAGGAACTCAAAAGCCTCTTGATGAAAGTTAAAGTGGAGAGTGGAAAAGTTGGCTTAAAGCTCAACATTCAGAAAACGAACATCATGGCATCTGGTCCTATCACTTCATGGGAAATAGATGGGGAAACAGTGGAAACAGTGTCAGACTTTATTTTTTTTGGCTCCAAGATCACTGCAGATGGTGATTGCAGCCAGGAAATTAAAAGACTCCTTGGAAGAAAAGTTATGACCAACCTAGATAGCATATTCAAAAGCAGAAACATTACTTTGCCAACAAAGGTTTGTCTAGTCAAGGCTATGGTTTTTTCTGTGGTCATGTATGGATGTGAGAGTTGGACTGTGAAGAAGGCTGAGTGCCAAAGAATTGATGCTTTTGAACTGTGGTGTTGGAGAAGACTCTTGAGAGTCCCTTGGACTGCAAGGAGATCCAACCAGTCCATTCTGAAGGAGATCAGCCCTGGGATTTCTTTGGAAGGAATGATGCTGAAGCTGAAACTCCAGTACTTTGGCCACCTCATGTGAAGAGTTGACTCATTGGAAAAGACTCTGATGCTGGGAAGGATTGGAGGCAGGAGGAGAAGGGGACAACAGAGGATGAGATGGCTGGATGGCATCACTGACTTGATGGACGTGAGTCTGAGAGAACTCCGGGAGTTGGTGATGGACAGGGAGGCCTGGCGTGCTGTGATTCATGGGGTCGCAAAGAGTTGGGCACGACTGAGCGACTGAACTGAACTGTATAGAACTTAACCGTTTACATCATTGACTATTCTTTATATTAAATCTTGTTCAAGTCACGAAGGTGGCTTCTGTCTCCTGATTGGATATCACATGGCAGAGTTTGTACTAAGTGGTGTTCCAGTCTCTCTGTGGGGTTATATAACTCAAGGACTCTTCTTCTGTGACAAAGGGATAAGCTGTCTGCATCCTAAACACATGTCTGGGAAATCAGGATCCTATAAGCGACAAGTCATAACATTTGGCAGTATCCTCAAAGGATTCTTTTAGCAACTGAGTGAGTCATGAGGGTCAAGCCCTTGCTTTAAACCTCCACAGTGTGCATTTTATAATTCTATTTTGCATTTCTGAATGTGTTATAATTAAGTAGAAACATGTATTTATACATGCATGCACCAGGTGTACATGAAGCATATCCATTGTATCCATATTTGAAATCCATAATATATTCCTTTTTATAATGCATTTTCTAAAGAGACATATAAATCCTCATTAAATTTCAGCCACAAATATGCAGCTCTTTCCTCTTAAAGCAAAGGTTAGCCCTGCAGAAACTATGGAAGTCCAATAGCAGACCATTCCAGTACAAAGTGAGGGAAAAAACAATTGTATTTTCTTTATGGCAGGGTAATGCTGTCTGATGGAAAATATTAGGATTCAATATGTAACTCATGGAATTCATCAAAATTATTGTCTTGCTGAGTTGTTTATATTTCCCTTATTGTATAAAGTTTTTTTTTTTTTACAAGCTCTAGAACATTAACTCAATTGATTCCCACACCATACTATGAAGTCAGTGAAGCTGATCTTTTCTGATCATTTTATAGGATGGTGTAGATGGGAGTGTTTAAGGGGTTTAGCTGAGGTCACACAGATAATAACTAGAAAGAACAGATATTTTCTGACTCTTTTCCACTCTATTATGCTACTTCTTTATGTTTCTTTTTTTAAGTAAATAAATCAGTGCAGTATTTAAGGAGTTAATTGTACTACATTAAGAGCTTCCCTGGTGGCTCAGTGGTAATCTGCCTGCAATGCAAGAGAGCACCTGCAACGCAAGAGACTTGGTTTTGATCCCTATGTAGGGAAGATTCCCTAAAGAAGGAAATGGCAACCCACTCCAGTATTCTTGCCTGGGAAATCCCATGGACAGAGGGGCCTGGCAGGCTACAGTCCATGGGGTTGCAAGAGTTGGACACGACTTAGCTACTAAACCACCACCACCACATACTATGTTAAATATATACTATATATCAGACACTATGCCAAATTCTTTTACACAGATTAAAATCATTTAAAATATCTGCTAAAAATAATACAATTATTATCCTTATTTTATGGATGAGGCTTAGAGAAAAGCAAAGTTCCTCAAGACCAAACAGTTGTTAAATGCCAGGGGTGAGCTTCACATCTAGGCAGTCTTGATCTTGGATTCTCATGTTTACGTCACACACATGCTTCCTTTACTCGACAGACATTACTGATGAAATGTGGAGTCAGGTATCCTGCTTAAGAATGGAAGAAAAGGTACCACAGAAATTAATAATCTAAGCCTTCAAGATATTCTGTGTTTCTTAAAACATGAATACCACAAAGAAATGAAGTGTACCCGTATCATAGAAATCAATCTAAATGGAAACTGATGTTTTACAAAATCATATAATTCTATTAAGAAGCAAAAAAAATTACATGTAAGAAAAATATTAAGTGAGCACATAAAACTGTTAGTCATATATGTTACAGTTTTATTCTAAAACACTGCTATCTGTCCATTCACTCTAAATGCACTTTAGAGTTCACTCTCAATGTTGCACATTCTATGGATTTGGGCAAATGTATAATGACGTATAAGCCATTATGCAGAGTATTTCCCCTGCCCTAAAAATCCAGAGTGTTTCATCTACCCCGCTACCACCCAGGCAACCACTCATCTTTTTACTGTCTTTATGGCTTTGCCTTTTCTAGAATGTCATAGAGTTGGCAGCATATAGTATATAGCTTATCAGTTCATTTTTAATTAATCAATTCTTTTGGTCTTAGAAAGGAAGATGAGCAGATAGGCATTAGAATTAAGACTACACTGAGAAAACTGTAATAGGTTACAAAGTTTTTCACCAAGAATAAAGTGAAATGACATGGGATTTACAGGGTTAGAAAGAGAAAATGCCTCCATAGGCAAACAGGCAAATGACAAATCATAGCCTGGAAAAACCACTCCAAAAACAACAACCAGTAGACTTTCACTTTTAGCCAGGAGAGGGTAATTGGTACTAAACTTGTTCACTCTCCATAAATAATTATAAAACTGGGGGAAACAAATCTGAAGCAACAGTTTTTAGGCACTGGATCAGAGGCATTAGAAGACAGCGATCCTTGAGAGAAGGAAAACATATGATGTAAGTCCCATGAACTCCTTGGCCTTCTGATTTGAGGCACGCACTGAACCACACTGTAGAGAAGTGGCACTCAAAAGATGGTGATCTCACTGAACTGAAGAGGCAGAGGTTGAAATTTTGAGGCTGTTGAAGCAGCTAAAATTTGCAGAGTACTGAAAAAGATGGAGCAGTGCTAATGAGGGGATTGTCAGAAGTCTCTGTGTGGGCCAACCATCGCTTTTTGGTTGAGACTTAGGATGTACGTGTGCAACATGAGACTCTGACAGGCCTACTGGGGACGGCCTGCCAAGCAGCTGCAAGCAGAATAGAGATACTAGAGGTCACACAGTACTGAGAGATTGTGCTTAGGCACAGCTAGAGCGGAGAGACCTCACTGAGCCCATAACTCACCACTTGAGGCCCCAGCTAGGCTGTGCCTTGGGAGTAAGGAGCCTCAGGGGCTATACCCAAGGGCCAAAGGTAAAACTCAAAATAGATCCTTCCTAACAAGGAGGGAAACCAAGACTGATACGAATAATTCAAACAGCCAGAAATTTAGCTTCCCATCAAAACAAAACATAAACCTGTGTTAAGGAAGGCAACATAATATAGACTTCCTACAAAATATCATCTACAATGTTCAGTATAGAAGTCAAATGGCTAGTTATGCATAGAAAGCAAAAACACATGGCTCATAATCATGAAAAAATAAACACAGTGAAGAGAAACAGATTCTGGAAGGGTCAAAGACCTAAAATTAGTTATCATAAATGTATCCAAGAACTTAAAGGAAAAGATGAACAACTGATAGAAAAGATAGTGAATATCAAAAGAGAAATACAAAATGCAAAAAAAAAAAAAAGGAAATTATAATACTTAAAAGCAAAATTTCTGCAATGAAATGAAAATATAACTAGATGGGCTCAATATCTGACTAAACTCTGAAGGGCAAAAAATACATTTGCAGACAAATCAAGGACTTGTCCACTCTTTAATAACAGAGAAAGGTTAAAATTTGAAAAAAGCAAAAAGAGGCTCCTTGGTCTACAGAAGAACATTAATTATCTCTAACACAGCTGAAATTGGAGTCTTAAATGAAGAAAGAGAACGAGATGAGACAGATATAAGAGAGGGAGGGAGGGAGAAAGGCAGAGGAAGAGAAATGAGGAAATGAAAGGAAAGAGAGGAGAAGGGAGGCATGAGTGAGGAAAGAAGAAGAGAGGGGAGGAGAGAGAAAAGTTCCCAATTCTGTCAAAAGAAAAAAAAAAGCTTACATGACCAAAAGTCTTGGTGAAATCTATGAAATGGAAAGAAATTAAAACTTATTATATTACAACCAAACTGATGAAATCTTAAAGACAAATTTTTAAAGCAGAGAAGAAAAAGGACACATTTTAAAAAATCACTCAGATTAAAATTAATTTATATCAGAAACAATGGAGGACAGAAAACAATGACATAACATCATTAAAATGACAAAAGAAAAAGCTTTCAACCCTAAATTCTAATAGAGCTAAAACATTCTCATAAACAAAGGTGAAATAAAAAGTTTTCCAGATAACTGAAAACTGCAAGAATTCTTCACCAGTAGATGTGCACTACAAAACAACACAAAAACAAAAATCTAAGTAATTATTTTGGGTTAAAAATAAATTATTCTATTTGGAGATTTAAATTTACAGGAAGGTAAAAATATCAAAAATTATGTAAAATATTTTTATTCTATTAATTTCTTTAGAAGAAAATTGATGACTTAAAGCAAAAAAAAAAAAAAATCAACTATATTTGGAGTTTATAGCATACTTAGACGGAGAAGGCAATGGCACCCCACGCCAGTACTCTTGCCTGGAAAATCCCACGGAAGGAGGAGCCTGGTGGGCTGCAGTCCATGGGGTCGCAAAGAGTCGGACACGACTGACAGACTTTACTTTCACTTTTCACTTTCATGCATTGGAGAAGGAATGGCAATCCACTCCAGTGTTCTTGCCTGGAGAATCCCAGGGACGGCGGAGCCTGCTGGGCTTCCGTCTATGGGGTCGCACAGAGTCGGACACGACTTAAGTGACTTAGCAGCAGCAGCAGCATACTTAGAACAAATATATGATAACAATATTGCAAAGGATAGAAGATGGAATTACATTGTTAAAAATTTCCTGTAGTATTTCAAGTGTTACAACATATTCTCTAAGTAGAAAGTAGTAAGTTAAGGATCAGTCAGTTCAGTTCAGTCGCTCAGTTGTGTCCGACTCTTTGCGACCCCATGAATTGCAGTAGGCCAGGCCTCCCTGTCCATCACCAACTCCCGGAGTTCACTCAGACTCATGTCCATCGAGTCAGTGATGCCATCCAGCCATCTCATCCTCTGTCATCCTCTTTTCCTCCTGCCCCCAATCCCTCCCAGCATCAGAGTTTTATCCAATGATAGAGTAACCAGTAACAAATAAACACAAGAAGTTATAACTAAAAAAATTCAATAGAGGAGTTAGAATGGAATACTATAATATTAATAAGACATATTTGATTAAACCAAGGGAGACAGGGAAGGGAGAACTGAAGAACAACAACAACAAAAACAACAAACTTCTGGGGCAAATAGAAAAGAAATATCAAAATGATAAGAGGATAGACTTAAACACAACCATCCCTATAACAATAAGGCAGAGATTATTAGATTGGATTTAAAAATCAGGCCTCAAAATAGGCTGTTTACAAGAACTTAACTTTGCTTATATAGCAAAGATAGGTTGAAAATTACAAGATGAAAAAGTTTATCCCATACAAACAAAAAGCATAAGAATGATGGTGCAAATATAGTAATATCTAGATAAGCAGTATGGTCATGGACAAAGCAGAGAACTTCCAGATAAGCAGGATTGCCATGAATTAAGAAGAAATTTAATAATGATAATGGAATCAGTTAATTGAGAAAACCTAATAATCTTAACTGAGCTATGAGGAACTTCCCTGGTGGCGAGAGGTAAAAGCATCTGCTTCCAATGTGGGAGACCCAGGTTCTATCGCTGGGTTGGGAAGATCCCCTGGAGAAGGAAATGGCAACCCACTCCAGTGTTCTTGCCTGAAAAATCCCATGGATGAAAGAGCCTGGCAGGCTACAGTCCATGGTGTCACAAAGAGTCAGACACAACTGAGCAACTTCACATCACTTAATAATCTTAAATGTTCATGCATCTAATAACAGAAGCAAAAACAAACACAACTAAAAAGATAATTAGGTAAATTCACAATTACGTTTGGACATTTTATACCCACATGGCAATTGATAGGTTTGACAAAAATTGACAAAGTTGACAAAAGTTGACAAAAATTAAGAATACAGTTAAAAAATATTGCCAATCTCCTTGATCTATTGACATTTATAAGATAGTGCACCCAGTGGGACAGAATACTACTCATTTCAAGTGCAAATGTAACATTTACCAAAATAAAAATTATGTTGTTTCATAAAAATTTTATGTTCAATAAATTTCAAATAATTGAAATCTTGCTGTATATGTTCACTAATCACAGTTCAAATAAATTAAAAACTGGTATCAACAAGATTCCTATTGAATGTCCAAATATCTGAATATTAAATAACACACAAGCATTTCACATTTCCATAGACCAAATAAGAAACCACAAAACAAATTAGAAAATATTTGAAACTGAATATTAGTGGAAATGCAATATATAAAAATTTATGTGATGCAGTCACAGCTTAGAGGGAAGATTATGGCTTGCAAATGCTTATATTAGAAAATAAGAAAGGTTTTTCATTAATGATCTATGTTCCTACATTAAGAAGCTAGGTAAAGACCACATAATCAGTATAAAAAAGGAAATAGTTAAGATGAGAAAAGACATTTGTAAAGTAGAAATAACAGAGAAAATTGATAAGACCAAAAGTTGGTTCTTCAAAGATATTAACTGATAAACATCTAGCAAAATTGATCAAGGAAAAAGGAAAAAAAAAAAGCACATGTACATTATCAGAAATGAAAAAGAATATTCCACTACAGATTCTCCATACACCAAAAGGAAATAAAAGAATACTGTGAACACCTTTGTGGAAATAAACTGGATAACAGATGAAATGGATAAGTCCCTTGAAAACTATAACTTTCTCAAGCAGACTAAAGAGAAAATCTGAACAGCTTCACTGAAGAATTGCATTCTCATTCTATTTTCAGCACACCATATGCATCTTGATAGAATCCTAACTGATACAGCTGAAAGGGATTAAGACTTAACCCAAAGTTATGAATAATTTCTAATAAATATTGGGGCTGCCTCCATGAAAAAATATCTAGTAATAAATAATGATAGCAATTTTTAAAGGCAACAGATCAGGATTAACAGCAAAAAGAACATGGCAAGGATTAGCTTAGAATACAGTGTATCGCAGAGAACTACTAACGGTGGCCTTGCTTTTCATCATTTATCCTGTTTCAGAGGGTATTTTGGGTGAAAAGATGCCCTGTGTCTCTAGTAATTGGTATCCATTACACCCATAAGTTGTTAATCAGCTTCCTGTTGAAAAATCACCTTTCAAAAATCCACTCTTTATCAGGTCACATAGAATTCTATTGGGTAAAGTTTTTTTTCTCACAGGTCTGTAGAACAATCTGGGGGTATTATCAGTATGTATAGAAAACTTCATATTAATTCATAAAGTTAGAAAAACAACAGTAAAACCCCAAGGAAAACAGAAGAGATAATAAAGATTAAGGCAGAAATCTATTAATAGAGTAAGAAAAACGGAACAAATAGAATTGAAAAAGTAAATCCAAGACAGTTCTTTGAAACACACAAATGAATAATTAACACTAGCTTGCTTCATCAAGAAATAAAAGAGAATAAAAATACATGAAATTAAAATTATAAAGAACATAATCATAATCAAGGATACAGATGACACATAAGGGATTACTTTGTTTAAATCTATTCACATAAATTGAAGATACAGTAAAATAAACAATAATTTAACTAAGTAATTTGCCAAAAAGAGGAACCCAGAGAGGGTAGAAACATGAATATACCATTACTCCACAGATAAATTTCAGAAAAACAGTGGAGAAGTTGGTAGGGAAAAAAAAAACCTATCCAAATTGGGACAGGATATATGGCTCTTTGACTAATGCCTTCAACAAGATTATGTATTTATTACCTTTAACAAAAAAATGCAATTAGGAACTATTATTTAATCAGAACAAAAGAAAGGCAATTAGAAACTCTAGAAGAAAAGAGAACAAGCTGTACTTAAAGGTCATGCTGATAATGTGAGGAAAAAAGGAATCTTTCTGAAGTTGGAGATTGCAAATTCTTTTGTCTGGCACAGGTTAAAAAACACAATATTATAGTCCCAAATCTATAATATTAATCTATATATTTAATATATATACACATTTAAAATGAAAATAAATTTATATATTATATATAATTTTATATATAATATGGAAAATAAATATATATTTATAAAATTTATATAAATATATTTAATTTCTATATATATTTATAATAATCTATATATTTAATTGGTTTAGCTTTGAATATTTGTTTTATAATTTCAAAAAATTACTAATTATATATATTGGCTTTCAAATTTTAGGGCCAATCTAAAAGAAAGCAGAACTCAGGTATAAAACAGGACTTTGAAAGAATAAAATTAAATGTCACTAGATTATGAAAGCATATGGATGTTAATGTCTTCTTTCCACATAGTGGAATTTAAAGGATAGAATCTAAAATTAAGAAATTAAACTTAATAAGTTAATAAAAGCTAATAAAATGTTGAATTACTTGATGATTAATAAAATAATGACTTTTTTTTTTAAGCGAGCAAGTGAAAAGAAGATGTGAGAAGGAAAAGGGCACAAAAATAACTCAAATTCTTAGTCTTTCATAGCTGGAGTTAGTGGGTATTATTAAAAGTGGATAAATCATGGAATGGGTAAATGATTATTTCTTACAATTATATTTCAAAATAGTTGAAACTTTCAAGGAAAAGTACTAGGAGTTGGAGTACAGGATGGTACAAATGACATGTAGATTTATTATATGTTCTTCTACAAATTTTCACTTTATATGTACATGTATTAACTTTATAATATATTAAAATATTTGAAAAGTGAAAGTCACTCAGTCATGTCCGACACTTTGCAACCCCATGGACTTACAGTCCATGGAATTCTCCAGGCCAGAATACTGGAGAAGATCTCCCTTCTCCAGGGGATCTTCCCAACCCAAGGACTGAATTCAGAAAAAACTATTACTAAATGTGGGCTTCCCTGGTGACTCAGACAGTAAAGAATCTGCCCACAATGCGGGAGACCTGGGTTCAATTCCTGGGTTGGGAAGATCCCCTGGAAGAGGACATGGCAACCCACTCCAGAATTCTTGCCTGAAGAATCCCATGGACAGAGGAGGAGCCTGGCAGGCTACAGTCCATGGGGTAACAAAGAATGGGACACGACTGAGCGACTAAGCACAGCACAGCAACACATTACTAAATATTACAGGAAAGCTTGAAATTAAGGAGAAAGACAACTATCCAATAGAAATGTAGATTTAAAGACATGACAAGCAAATAGCATTGCAGACCACAAATGGCTAATAATACATGGAAATATACTTAACCCCACTCATAGTTAAAGAAATGCAAATATTATTTGTATATCTAGGTGACAAAGATTTTAAAAATACATCAGATCAGATCAGTCGCTGAGTCGTGTCCAACTCTTTGCGACCCCATGAATCACAGCACGCCAGGCCTCCCTGTCCATCACCAACTCCCGGAGTTCACTCAGACTCACGTCCATCGAGTCAGTGATGCCATCCAGCCATCTGATCCTCTGCCGTCCCCTTCTTCTCCTGCCCCCAATCCCTCCCAACATCAGAGTCTTTTCCAATGAGTCAACTCTTCGCACGAGGTGGCCAAAGTACTGGAGTTTCAGCTTCCGCATCATTCCTTCCAAAGAAATCCCAGGGCTGATCTCCTTCAGAATGGACTGGTTGGATCTCCTTGCAGTCCAAGGGACTCTCAAGAGTCTTCTCCAACACCACAGTTCAAAAGCATCAATTCTTCAGTGCTCAGCCTTCTTCACAGTCCAACTCTCACATCTATACATGACCACAGGAAAAACCATAGCCTTGACTAGACGAACCTTTGTTGGCAAAGTAATGTTTCTGCTTTTGAATATGCTATCTAGGTTGGTCATAACTTTCCTTCCAAGGAGTAAGTGTCTTTTAATTTCATGGCTGCAGTCACCATCTGCAGTGATTTTGGAGCCCAGAAAAATAAAGTCTGACACTGTTTCCACTGTTTCCCCATCTATTTCCCATGAAGTGATGGGACTGGATGCCATGATGTTCGTTTTCTGAATGTTGAGCTTTAAGCCAACTTTTTCACTCTCCGCTTTCACTTTCATCAAGAGGCTTTTGAGTTCGTCTTCACTTTCTGCCATAAGGGTTGTGTCATCTGCATAGCTGAGGTTATTGATATTTCTCCTGGCAATCTTGATTCCAGCTTGTGTTTCTTCCAGTCCAGCGTTTCTTATGATGTACTCTGCATATAAGTTAAATAAGCAGGGTGACAATATACAGCCTTGACGTACTCCTTTTCCTATTTGGAACCAGTATTGGTTGACAAATACAAAATCATATTGGCAAGCCTAGAGAAAAGTAAGAATCCTCATTATCAACACAAATTTTTGGAGGGCTGCTAAACTAAGTCGCATCAGTCGTGTCCGACTCTGTATGACCCCATAGATGGCAGCCCACCAGGCTCCCCCGTCCCTGGGATTCTCCAGGCAAGAACACTGGAGTGGGTTGCCATTTCCTTCTCCAATGCATGAAAGTGAAAAGTGAAAGTGAAGTCACTCAGTCATGTCCTACTCTTAGCGACCCCATGGACTGCAGCCTACCAGGCTCCTCTGTCCATGGGATTTTACAGGCAAGAGTACTGGAGTGGGGTTTCATTGCCTTCTCAGTTTGGAGGGCAGTATCTGTTAAACTTTAAAACATGCATATTACTCAGAAATTTCACCATTTTAGGAATGTTATAAAGATAAATATGTAAGGAAGTTTTCTGTGGTATTATTTCTAAATTGAAAGGAACAAAAGAAGTAAAAGAACAGCAACAGGTGCAAAGCAAACCTAAGTGGTCTTTAACAGGGGACAGGTTCAATAAAGTTCAGCACATTCATACAACAGCATATTGTACCAACCCTAAAGATAATAAAGGGAATCACAACATGCTAGCACATTCACAAAATATTGGTAATGCAAATTTTTCTAGTAAAATTTATCTGCACGCATGCTAAGCCACTTCAGTCGTGTCCAACTCTTTGCAGCCCTATAGGCTAGTCTGCCTGTCTCCTCTGTCCATGGGATTCTCCAGGCAAGAATACTGGAGTGAGTTGCCATTTCCTCCTCCAGGGGATCTTTCCAACCCAGGGATCAGACAGGCATCTCTTATGTCTCCTGCAATGGCAGGCAGGTTCTTTACCACTAGTGCCACCAGGGGAGCCCAAAGTTTGTATAATGTGGTTCTATTTGTGTAAAAAATTCTGGAATATTGTAAGTATAGAGAGAAAATAAGTTATAACAAAGGAATACTCCGCAGCTTATCAATAAGGCCTGTAGGGTAAAGGGGGAGGAGGGACTTTCCACTTCATAAAATTCTCAATTTTTATTTTTTTCAATGGCCATTTATTACATTAATTTTTTAAGAAGCTTTAAAAGAATCTTGTGTTCCACAGTGAAGAACTGTGAAATAGAAAATTAAGCCTACTGATCTGATCTATATTTCTTGGCAGCCCTAACTCTCTCCAGCATCAAACACAATGACTGACAGAGAGCAGGTATTTGTGCAATATTCTCTAATTAGATGATAAACTGAAACATGAGGGATTAAAACCTGACATAGACAGCCCTATATTTATTTTCCTGCCACATTAAAGCCATTTTACTATTATTAAATTTAAGAAAAGCCAATTCTCATATAGGATAACACCGAACACATCTAATTTATCCACATTTATATTTTAAAGAAAGTGTTCAGTTCAGTTCAATTCAGTCACTCAGTTGTGTCTGACTCTTTGCGACCCCATGAATTGCAGCATGCCAGGCCTCCCTGTTCATCACCAACTCCCAGAGTTCACTCAGACTCACATCCATTGAGTCAGTGATGCCATCCAGCCATCTCATCCTCTGCCGTCCCCTCCTCCTCCTGCCCCCAATCCCTCCCAGCATCAGAGTCTTTTCCAATGAGTCAACTCTTCGCATGAGGTGGCCAAAGTACTGGAGTTTCAGCTTTAGCATCATTCCTTCCAGTGAACACCCAGGACTGATCTCCTTTAGAATGGACTGGTTGGATCTCCTTGCAGTCCAAGGGACTCTCAAGAGTCTTCTCCAACACCACAGTTCAAAAGCATCAATTCTTCGGCACTCAGCCTTCTTCACAGTGCAACTCTCACATCCATACATGACCACAGGAAAAACCATAGCCTTGACTAGATGAACCTTTGTTGGCAAAGTAATGTCTCTGCTTTTGAATATGCTGTCTAGGTTGGTCATAATTTTCCTTCCAAGGAGTAAGTGTCTTTTAATTTCATGGTTGCAATCACCATCTGCAGTGATTTTGGAGCCCCCCAAAAATAAAGTCTGACACTGTTTCCACTGTTTCCCCTTCTATTTGCCATGAAGTGCTGGGACCAGATGCCATGATCTTTGTTTTCTGAATGTTGAGTTTTAAGCCAACTTTTTCACTCTCCTCTTTCACTTTCATCAAGAGGCTCTTTAGTTCCTCTTCACTTTTCTGCCATAAGGGTGGTGTCATCTGCATATCTGAGGTTATTGATATTTCTCCAGGCAATCTTGGTTCCAGCTTTTGCTTCTTCCAGCCCAGCGTTTCTCATGTAGGTCTCTAATAAAACTTTTGTGTGTATATGTGTTTTAATGTGTTTCCCCTTCTTTGGTTCTCCTGCCCACAAACCATGTTAGGTGTATACTCAGAACCCCAGAGAAGTAGGGTCCTGATTAAACAAAAGTCATTAGGAAATGTTTAAAGGGAAGCAGTGAGAACACAGAATAACATTTGAGACAAAGTGCTCATTTCTACTTTAGAAGTACACAGAGACAAAAAATCTGTGCCTAGGAACACATTCTGCCCCGTTATTGTTTTTTGCAGGAGACAGTTGTAACTCAATAGAAGGAAATAAACACAATATAAAGTTGTCCTAGTTTCAGTGTCTTCCAAAATCAGGAAACAACAAGTCTGATTGTGACATGGATCTCCAGAGGAAGCCAGCTTCTTTCTTTCTGCTTTGGCGTGACACATGACTATGATGATGAACTCTATGCTCCCCAGCCTCTCCAGGGACTAGACTTCATCCTTCCTCACCTATAAACAGAATCAGGATGTGTCCTGACATTCGGCCAAAAACATCTGACCTTGAATAAGACATGCTCCACAAAGCACACATATGGTACCTTGGTGAGCAAGCCGCAAGGGAAGGGGATGGGAGAGGAGTCAGCAGGGCACTCTGACATCCACTGGCTTATAACAAATCCCAACAGATGCCGATGTTCACAGGCAACTCAGGGAGGAGACAGTAAGAAGACACCATGAAAGACATTAATCTTCTCCATTACAAACAGATTCAGGAAAACAGTACCAAGTGCCAAGTGAGAGAAAGGGGAAGAAAATACAAAAGGAATGAAATCTTGAGTGCAAGAGAAGACCTCTTAGACTGTTCTTGTTATGCAACAGAGTGATGCAGGGAGGAACTGTGGTAAAGGAAACATCTGAAGATGGCTGATAACACAGCTACAAACGTGCATTTGAAGAGGTGTGCTGAAGACCTTTCTGTGCCTCTTTTTATCTATAAGTGAGCATCAATATATTTCATTTTAAATGGAAACCACATTGATTATAAATTTTCCCCAGCCACTAGCCAGGCCACTTGGTAAAAGGAAAAGTGAGTAATTATATTAACAGACATTGTGGCTCTATCTTCTCTTTAAAAAAAAAAAATCCTACTTTTAAAAGGAGGAAAATTATTGTCATCCTGAGAAATGGTTCCAGAAGAAAAGGGAGAGAAGCAATGAGAGCACATGTCCATAACTTTTTCCAGAGGCAATGTGATGTCCCATTTATGTCAGAAAAGAAAATATCTGTACTCTAATAAAAGCCAAAAATTCAATCAGAAAAGGGTAATCTTTGACACTGGTAACTGATCTGAAGGACTTTTCCTAAAGTGATTGAAATGAACATGTGGTGTGGTATTATTGAGCATCATGGAAACTGTTCTCTGGGGCTTCCCTGGTGGTTCAGATATAAAGAATCTCCCTGCAATTCAGGAGACTCAGGTTCAATCCCTGGGTCAGGAAGATCTCCTGGAGAAGGGAATGGCAACCCATTCCAGTATTCTTGCCTGGAGAATTCCATGGACAGAGGAGCATCACGGGCTACAGTCCATGGGGTTGCAAAGAATCAGACATGATTGACTAACACACACACAGACACACACACACAAACTCTTCTCTAAATGGATGAAAATCAGTCAACAGAATTTTTTAGGCTTCAATTCATCTTTTAATTTATGTGCTACTCAGATAATAACTATTACAAATCACTACACATTTCTGTAAGCTAAAAATATGATTGCTGGAAAAGGTATCTATCCAACTTATGTCACAGACAAGGAACTGGTAGTCAGATGATACTGGGCAAGAGAAAAACCAGTATAAATGTCTTTCAGTCCAGATCAGTGTATTTCCCTTTACACTCACTTAAGTAAATTATTAAGGCCAAAAAATGGAGTCCTTTTATAAGCTATCATGTCCAAGGATCAATTTTCAACCTAGGCTTATCTGTCCCAGACCAAATGGTATATGTGGCTGGAAGATATTCTAAGAAATTTATTCCTGGTTTTCTCTCTCTGAATTTCCCCTAGTCAAATCAAGAAAGACTCTGTGTTCCACTGCCTCAGGGAAATTTAAGAATGAGTAGAAACAAAAGTAGCATGAAAAACTTCCTGAATTATATCTTTAAAAACTTAAGCTCATTTTGAGCAGGGGATAGCTTGATGAAAAAAACAAAACAAAACATGAAGGCTTGGATAAAACAGATGAGACAAAGGTGTTTTGCCCATAAATAAAAAGAGAGAAATTCCCCTGCTGGGGGCAGGCCTTTAGGACTCAGGCCTGCTTCATGGCAATATTCCAGAAAGGACTTCCAGTTGTCTTCTGGGTATGAGTCAATGGCTACTGAGATTTCCTGTCCTGAGGAACATTTCAGAGCTAAGTGTGATAAGGAGCAACCAAGAGCCTGGGATCCAGAGGGTCATGTTGACAGAGAGGAGGATATTCCAAGTGGCAACAAGATGAGCAAGATGACTTCTCCCCAAGTCCCCTGATTGGTGGATGCCTGATGCTTTGTACTGATGGTTCTGGAACCTCGACATGACCCAATGGGAGAAGTGGCAACAATTCTCTCCTTGACTAAACTTTAGTCAGTTTCCTTTGAGTCTTCTTTAACTCAGCCTCAACTTGGACTGTAAAAACTGTAGATGCACAGCACAAATGAATTCATCCACACACCTCCCAAATACATACCCAGATAGGCACACCAAGAAACTTGAAAAATCACTAGGCTACTTTTTAACACCTCAAGTTTTAGAAACTGGTACAAATAATAGGTGGGCTTTGAATTTTTTCTATAGCCATTTTTCTGCTTATCCAAAGACTTGTTTTGTAAGGCAAGTACAATTGAAAACATGGGGGTATAACCTGAATGATATCAAGCCATCCAACCACATTATCCTCAATTTGCTCCTTTAACTGAGATGGAAATCAAAGCATTTCTATATTCTAGATTTAGAGCTGTGTTCTTTGGAATGATTAAATCCTACAGTGGTACCAGGATGTTTTGTTTTTGTTTTTGTTTTTTTCCTTCTGGGTACACAGTTTCATTTTAGCTTAAGGAAGATGGCCTAAAGTAAGCTCCTATCCGGTTCTGAATGTCAGCTTAATATCTGGCCAACTTTTGATCAAGGGCTACTTTTGCCCTTTTGAAAAAGGGCTACTTTTTAAATTTCTTTTGAATATCTTGTCAACAAGATAAGCCAGGACAACAAGTAAATATCCCTGGCAGTACTGAACAATTCCATGAATACAAAAGGGGTTCCCATAAAAGGGTACAAAAGATACGACTCCCTCAAGATACAGTGCTAGGTCACTTCAGTCATGTCTGACTCTTTGCGACCCTATGGACTGTAGCTCACCAAGCTCCTCTGTCCATGGATTCTTCAGGAAATTTCCTAATCCAGGGCATCTTCCCAACTCAGAGATCAAAACCAAGTCTCTACTATTGCCTGCATTGGCAGGTGGTTCTTTACCTCTAGAAGCACCTGGGAACGGAGAAGGCAATGGCACCCCACTCCAGTACTCTTGCCTGGAAAATCCCATGGATGGAGGAGCCTGGTGGGCTGCAGTCCATGGGGTCACTAAGAGTCGGGAAAGACTGAGCGACTTTACTTTCACTTTTTACTTTCATGCATTGGAGAAGGAAATGGCAACCCACTCCAGTATTCTTGCCTGGAGAATCCCAGGGACAGAGGAGCCTAGTCGGCTGCCATCTATGGGGTCATACAGAGTTGGACACAACTGAAGTGACTTAGCAGTAGCAGCAGCAGCACCTGGGAAGACTCAGATCCAGACCCACCCCCAAAGATAAAAGAAAGAAAGACATAGAAATTTACCCTGAGAGTGGGCAATAGTCAGCAGGACCATAGCCACAAATAGACAGCAACCCATATTTCTGTCTAGCCATCTTTTGGGGTCCCCAATCTGATTGTTGGGGAGACTTGACACCTGGATATCACCAGATGGTCAATACTGAAATCAGATTGATTATATTCTTTGCAGCCAAAGATGGAGAAGCTCTATACAGTCAGCAAATAATGGGAGCTGACTGTGGCTCAGATCATGAAATCCTCATTGCCAAATTCAGACTTAAATTGAAGAAAGTAGGGAAAAACATTAGACCGTTCAGGTATGACCTTAATCAAATCCCTTACGATTATACAGTGGAAGTGACAAATAGATTCAAGGGATTAGATCTGATAGATCCCTGAAGAACTATGGACGGAGGTTTGTGAAATTATACAGGAGGCAGTGATCAAGACCATCCACAAGAAAAATACATGAAAAAAGGCAAAATGGTTGTCTGAGGAGACCTTGCAAATAGCCGAGAAAAGAAGAGAAGTGAAAGGCAAAGGAGAAAAGGAAAGATATACCCATTTGAATGCAGAGTTACAAAGAATAGCAAGGAGAGATAAGAAATCCTTCCTCAGTGATCAATGCAAAGAAATACAGGAAAACAACAGAATGGGAAAGACTAGAGATCTCTTCAAGACAATTTGAGATACCAAGGGAACATTTCATGCAAAGATGGGCTCAGTAAAGGACAGTAATGGTATGGACCTAACAAAAGATATTAAGAAGAGGTGGCAAGAATACACAGAAGAACTATACAAAAAAGATCTTCAAGACCCAGATAATCATGATAGTATGATCACTCACCTAGAGCCAGACATCCTGGAATGCGAAGTCAAGCGGGCCTTAGGAAGCATCACTTCAAACAAAGCTAGTGGAGGTGATGAAATTCCAGCTGAGTTATTTCAAATCCTAAAAGATGATGCTGTGAAAGTGTTGCACTCAATAGGCCAACAAATTTGGAAAACTTAGCAATGGTCATAGGACTGGAAAAGGTCAGTTTTCATTCCAATCCCAAAGAAAGGCAATAACAAAGAATACTCAAACTACTGCACAATTGCACTCATCTCACATGCTGGCAAAGTAATGCTCAAAATTCTACAAGCCAGGCTTCAACAGTACTCATGTACTGTGAAATTCCAGATGTTCAAGCTGGACTTAGAAAAGGCAGAGGAAACAGAGAGATCAAATTGCCAATATCCTGTGGATCATCAAAAAAGCAAGAGAGTTCCAGAAAAACATCTACTTCTGCTTTATTGACTATACCAAAGCCTTTGAGTGTGTGGATCACAACAAGCTGTGGAAAATTCTTAAAGAGATAGGAATACCAGATAACCTGACCTGCTTCCTGAGAAATCTGTATGCAGGTCAGGAAGCAACAGTTAGAACTAGACATGGAACAACAGACTGGTTCCAAATCGGGAAGGGAGTACATCAAGGCTGTATATAGTCATCCTGTTTATTTAACTTATATGCAGAGCGGGATCATGGAAAAAGCAAGAGAGTTCCAGAAAAGCATCTATTTCTGCTTTATTGACTATGCCAAAGCCTTTGACTGTGGTTCACAATAAACTGTGGAAAATTCTGAAAGAGATGGGAATACCAGACCACCTGACCTGCCTCTTGAGAAATCTGTATGCAGGTCAGGAAGCAACAGTTAGAACTGGACATGGAACAACAGACTGGTTCCAAATAGGAAAAGGAGTACATCAAGGCTGTATATTGTCACCCTGCTTATTTAACTTATATGCAGAATACATCATGAGAAACACTGGACTAGAAGAAGCACAAGCTGGAATCAAGATTGCCGGGAGAAATATCAATAACCTCAGATATGCAGATGACACCGGTCTTATAGCAGAAAGTGAAGAGGAACTAAAAAGCCTCTTGATGAAAGTGAAAGTGGAGAGTGAAAAAGTTGGCTTAGAGCTCAACACTGAGAAAACGAAGATCATGGCATCTGGTCCCATCACTTCATGGGAAATAGATGGGGAAACAGTGTCAAACTTTATTTTTTGGGGCTCCAAAATCACTGCAGATGGTGATTGCAGCCATGAAATTAAAGGATGCTTACTCCTTGGAAGGAAAGTTATGATGAACCTAGACAGCATATTCAAAAGCAGAGACATTACTTTGCCAACAAAGGTTCGTCTAGTCAAGGCTATAGTTTTTTCTGTGGTCATGTATGGATGTGAGAGTTGGACTGTGAAGAAGGCTGAGTGCCGAAGAATTGATGCTTTTGAACTGTGGTGTTGGAGAAGACTCTTGAGAGTCCCTTGGACTGCAAGGAGATCCAACCAGTCCATTCTGAAGGAGATCAGCCCTGGGTGTTCTTTGGAAGGAATGATGCTAAAGCTGAAACTCCAGTACTTTGGCCACCTCATGTGAAGAGTTGACTCATTGGAAAAGACCTCTGATGCTGGGAGGGATTGGGCGCAGGAGGAGAAGGGGACAACAGAGGATGAGATGGCTGGATGGGATCACTGACTCGATGGACGTGAGTTTGAGTGAACTCTGGGAGATGGTGATGGACAGGGAGGCCTAGCATGCTGAGATTCATGGAGTCGCAAAGAGTCGGACACGACTGAGCGAGTGAACTGAACTGAGAGTACATCATGAGAAATGCTGGACTGGATGAAGCACAAGCTGGAATCAAGGTTTCCTGGAGAAATATCAATAATCTAAGATATGCAGAAGACACCACCCTTATGGCAGAAAGTGAAGAAGAACTAAAGAGCCTCTTAATGAAAGTGAAAGAGGAGGGTGAAAAAGTTAGCTTAAAACTCAACATTCAGAAAACTAAAATCATGGCATCTGGTCCCACCATTTCATGGTAAATAGATGGGGAAACAGTGGATACAGTGACAGACTTTATTTTGGGGGTCTCCAAAATCACTGCAGATGGTGATTGCAGTCATGAAATTAAAAGACACTTACTCCTTGGAAGGAAAGTTATGACCAACCTAGACTGCATATTAAAAAGGAGGGACATTACTTTGCCAACAAATGTCTGTCTAGTCAAAGCTATGCTTTTTCCAGTAGTCACATACGGATGTGAGAGTTGGACTATAAAGAAAGCTGAGCACTGAAGAATTGATGCTTTTGAACTGTTGTGTTGGAGAAGACTCTTGAGAATCCCTTGGACAGCAAGGAGATCCAATTCATTGTAAAGGAAATAAGTCCTGAATATTCATTGGAAGGACTGATGCTGAAGCTGAAACTCCAATACTTTGGCCACCTGATGTGAAGAACTGACTCGTTGGGAAAGACCCTGATGCAGGGAAAGATTGAAGGCAGGAGGAGAAGGGGACAACAGAGGATGAGACGGTTGGATGGTATCACTGACTCAATGGACATGAGTTTGAGTAAGCTCCAGGAGTTGGTGATGGACAGGGAGGCCTGGGGTGCTGCAGTCCATGGGGTTGCAAAGAGTCGGACACAAGTGAGCGACTGAACTGAACTGAACTGAATCTGATTGCTGCCAAGCCAAGATCTCAGAATACAAAATGAGACAAACTAGAAGGCAATATCTGTCCCCCAAAGATAAATATTCGATAATTCATACTTGTCCCCTGACAACCTGAATTTGGGAAAGAAGATGCAATGTGAAAATTTACCTTTTTCTCTTGACCAGGAACTACAAACAGAGAACTGGTAGAGCTGACTTTGGTAAAAATTCTTCCCTTTTGCCAGCTTCTGCCAGTCCCAGAATGCCTGCCATCTGCAGGCTCTGGAGTACTTGGGGTGTCTCAGCAGGACTCAACCTAGTCACCAGACACTTTAGAGAAGGAAAAATAGTCTTCCCTCTACTCCTTATAGTGAGTGCCTGGCTGAGACCCCTTTACCTCTAAGGTACCTCATAAATGGATATGCTAATCCAAGATGGTTATGAGAACTGTAATTCAAGATTACCTTTAGCAAAATTAACCTATTTGTTCAACCTCAAAACAAATTTATTCACCTGAGATCGCACACTGGACTTGGTCCAGTTTAAGTCAGATACAGTCTGACCCCAGACGCAGCCCCGTTTCTAAGCTGGACCCAGTCTGACTCTGGCCAGTTTCTGTCCCCAGTCCAAAAACAGAAATGCTCAATTAGAGTCTGAAAGCTCTTAATACAAAAGCCTCAGAGCTATGATCCAGGAGCCTACGATCTCCAGAGGCAGAAAGAAAGCAGAGAGTTCGAGGGGCTCACAGGCATCTCTGCCTGATTGTTCATTGCTCCTGATGGCCCGTGAGTAGTCTCCTCAATTCTCTCATCTGAGAGAGAACTACTAATAGATTAACTAAGGCATATTAAAATTTTGAAAGTTAATTTGAGCAAAAATCAATTCAAATCAGGCAATGTCAAACGAGAAGTGTTTAGGAGCACTCCTGATATCAGGTATTATGTTGTTGTTGATCAGTTGCTAAGTCATGTCTGACTCTTTGCAACCCCATGGACTGCAACACACCAGGCTTCCCTGTCTTCCACTGTATCCTGGAGTTAGTTCAAACTCATGTCCATTGAGTCAGTGATGCCATCCAACCATCTCATCTTCTGCTGTCCCCTTCTCCTCTTGCCCTCAATCTTTCCCAGCATCAGGGTCTTTTCCAAAGTATTATATATAAGTCTTTAATCCATTTCATTTTTCTGCATATATTTATCCAGTTTTCCCAACACCATTTGTTGAAGAGATTTATTCCTCCCAATGTATAGATTGAAAACAGAAGTCCTAGAGAAAATAAGTTACTTACTTAAGATGACAGGGCCTGTAAGAAATCCATGTTTGTTTGTTTTTCCCACTAAACCATATAGACCTAAGGTTCATAGACAGGCATGCCTGCAATTCCCAAAATCTCTGCTGCTGCTGCATCACTTCAGTCGTGTCCGACTCTGTGTGACCCCACAGACGGCAGCACACCAGGCTCCCCTGTCCCTGGGATTCTCCAGGCAAGAACACTGGAGTGGGTTGCCATTTCCTTCTCCAGAATCTCTAGGTAGGGTCTTTCAGGGGACTCCTGGGAATGTGCCTCATAACTGGTTCTTCCATTATTCCTCTGACATCGAACTTGAAGACATAATTAGGAGAGAATAGCAAAGCAAAGGACCAGAAGGTAGCAGTGGAGCAGCAATTTCAGACATGGAGTATAAAGGAAAGGGCAAGAGTGAGAGAGGCAGGTTATTCCCTAGTCAGTTACACGGGAAGGAAGTCTGAGCAGAAACAGCTCAGTTCTTGTCCAGGCAGCAACGATACACGTCCTTTCTCTCACTGCTTTTGTGAGGAAAAGAGTCACACCCTAGATGTATTATTAGAGTGGTCAAAGATATCTTTAATAAATGCAGAACTGAATGTCTAACAGGCCCAGCCTAGGCCAAAGAATGTCTAGAAGTGACGGGCATCATGAGATAAGTTATAGTCTTCTACAGTTGGCCATGTTTGTCTTTTTTACCTGAAAATTATAATCTAATTTTACCTAAGTATCTTATCAATGTTTTTATAACCTGTCCTATGTGTTTATCTGCTTATTTGTCATACAGACATGACAATTCACTTCTTCAATTAATCTACATTCCTTAAAAAGCCACATGTACTATTATTGGACTAGTCATCATTTACAAACAGAATTCACTGAATTTAAAATAGGATGAGTTCATCATAGGAAGACATTCTGGTCAGAATTGACTCTTCTATATTTTTCTTTTACTTCATTTTTCTATAGTAATTATTTTCTTATTCTGGGAAAATATACATCCATTAAATTTACCACTATAACCAATTTTAAGTGTATACTGCTTCCTTGGTGGCTCAGACAGTAAAGAATGTGCCTGCCATGCAGGAGACTGGGGTTCGTTCCCTGGGTTGGGAAGACCCCCTAGAAAAGGAAATGGCAACCCACTCCAGTATTCTTGCCTGGATAATCCCATGGACAGAGGAGGCTGGCAGGCTACTGTCCATGGGGTCACAAAGAGTCAGATATGACTGAGCAACTAACACTTCAAAGGTATTAAGTACATTCATTGTGTTGTGCAACCATCAACACCATCCATCTCCAGAACTTTTCATTTTCCAAAACTGAAATTCTGCATCTATTAAACAGTAACTTTTCATTGTCCCCAGCCCATGGCCTCTGGGAACCACCATTCTATTTTCTGTCCCCGTGAATCTGACTACTCTAAAATCCTCATGTAAGTGGAATAATGTAATACTTGTCCTTTTGTGTCTGGCTTATTTCACTTAGCACAATGATGCCCTTAAGTTTCATCCATATTATAGCATGTGTCCAAATGTCATTCCTTTCTAAAGATGACTAATACTCCATACAGAATGTGTTTACAAGTTTGTTTACTTTTGTTTCATACATTGTATGTCCTTGTTTGTCCATTTCTTTGTCCATGGACGTTGTGTTGTTTTCATCTTTTCATTGTGAATAATACTACTATGAAGAAGGGTGGATAAACATCTGGATGAGTCTCTAATTTCAATTCTGTTGAGTAAATACTCAAAGTGGACCTGGTTAGATCAAATAGTGACTGTATGTTTAATTTTTTGAGAAATTCTCTTCTACAGGAGTTTTACCATTAAATATTCCCACCTGCAATGCATGACTGCTTCCAATTTCTCCACATCCTCATCAACACTTGTTATTTTCTCTATTTTTGAGAATAATCATCCTACTGGATGTGAACTGGTATTTTATTGTGGTTTTGATTCTCATTTACTTAATGATTAGTGATGTTGTGGGACATTTGCTCTTGGATAACTATTGAGTTAGAAGGAGACTGCCTGGGCTTAAAAACTAGTTTCACCGTTTATCTATTCTGTGACCCTGAATGGGTCATTAAATCTTTCTCAGCCTCAGTTTCCTCATCTGAAAAATGGAGAAAATAATTAACTTCACTCAGCCTTTGTGAGGACTAAATTAACTCATTCACATAGTAATACAAAGCTAACATAAACTGAAACACAAGTGTTCATGAAGAGGTAGCTTTTACTGTTCATGTTACTGTTCTTGCCACTGTTACCATTATTATTAGCTTAGAACATCACATTTTTAAAGTAAAAATATATATAACACTCTAATGTTCTGTGACATCTTTTAGGAAAACCATTGACTTCCTAAGTGCTAAAGCACAGCTATACATTATGAATACCACATACACTGATAGAGTTTTGAGCCTAGAAATTTTCATGAATGGTAAGAATATTAAGTTATTATGAATAAAGTTAGTCTCATAAAAGTTCTATTAAACACCTACAAGTTTGCAAAGAAATAAACTGCCTTTTAGTACTAAAAAGCTAAAATTAAAATTTTCCTGTTCCTGAGTAGAACCAGGTGTAGAGAAATAGAAGTTGGGTTAAAGATGGAGTAAGACTGTGAATATCTGCTTCCATCCTTGGATCATGAGGCAATTGGGTATATTCGTGATAGGAACTCTTCTTTCTTCAGCCAAAACCAAGTTAGTAAATGCAAGTGCCTGAAACCACAATCTGGACACAGCCTGTGACACCATCTGGACACAGCCAGGGCTGAGATCAGACTTGGAAAGGGCCCTACTCTCCTTCTGAAAAATGTCTGTGCTGATCTTAAGAAATGAATAGGAATATCACCACCACACTCTCTGGTCTTCCCTGGGGTCTTCAAGACCAAAGGGACCAAGAGGGTCCCTGATCTCATTTTAGGAAGACAAAGAGGGAAACTTCTGGCTCCTTCTTAGAAGCCATATGGAACAAATAGTACAACAAACACAAGCATAGACAAAATAAAATTCTTATAAGCCTTTCTAAGGTGGGGGAATACATAAAATCTCAGCTGAAGCTTTCACACACATTGACATGTATTTTCCTTCTTGAAAGTGAATTTGTATGTGTCTGCTTGATTTGTACTTGGATCCCAAAATCTTGTGTCCCCTCCACTTGCTGCAGCAGCTAGATGGAGCACAATTTGAAAGTGTAGCTATATTCATCTGAATGCCAGTTTTATGGACAGATCACAGAGGGAGATTCACACTGATTGCTCTTGCCATTACAGAGCTTTCCAAATGTTCACATAAAAACTTTTATGTGAAAAATTCCAAAAATGATTTAAACAATAGTTTAAACTGGTTTCAGACTGTAGGTAAAATCCCAAAGTGAATAATTTGAAGTTCCTGTGATCTCCAATCCTGAAAGAGAAGAGCGGTAGAGGACTCTGAGCTAAGAGTAAAATAAAGATGATGAAAAATTTCTTGTTCCTTAAGGCAAAGGCATTTGTAATTCTATTGAGCTCTTACACCACATATCAAATTTCCCTGAAACCAGATGGTCAAGAAGGAAGTAAAAAGAACTGACATTTACTGAGCTGATTCTCTGTCAAGCATTAGCGCAAGCAAAACTTCATGGCAATTCTTATATAACTTACAGGAGATGAAAAAGCAGAGGGATAAAGCAAATTGCTCAAAGTCACAGTCAGTAAGCTCAGGTCTTTCTTCCTCTAAATCCAGTGCATGTTTTATTACATCCTAAATCTCTTCTCTGTAGCTTCTGTTTCTGAATAGTGGAGGTAGAAAGGTCTCTACTTATCTCAACTCTCTTAGGTAAGACATCACTCAACTAAATACATGACCTCATTTATCATGCTTTCAGAGGGTTGCCAGGGCAATTGAAACAGGGAGAGTGAGAGAATACAAGAGTATTTCCTTGATCAGACTGAAACCTGCTCAACATGACATCTCAGAGTGGAGAAAAACATCCTGATTGCTGCAAAACAGTCAATGATGGCAATGGATAAAGCAAACATTTTGGTTGGCACCAGCCATTAATGCAATTCCTGAGGGTCAAGACCACCAGACAGTGGGAAGAACTACTTTTGTAATCACTTATAGAGGGACAGACAACACGGCAAAAGCAAGTGATTTGTGGTTCAGTTATCTTTTTGCATACTTTGTCTCTCTTTGTGCTCCCATGGATCCATTGGTCTTTGGCTTGGCATCTGCCTTAATCCTCTATCTTCCCCTTAACTCCTAGAAATCAAGGATGAATTAATAGAGCTGTGTGCATGCTAAGTCGCTTCAGTCATGTCTGACTCTTTGTGACCCTATGGGTTGTAGTCTGCCAGGCTCATCTGTAGGATCCTCCAAAAGACATCTTGGGTTTCCCCACAATCATCCTCAACTCCACACATTCCAACAGGTAAGCTCACTGAAAGCACAGAAGACTCCAAAGGACACAGAAGGCTCTGTAGCCACCTACACTTTCCCAGGGCAAAAGACACCTTAACAAGAAATGGTCCTTGTATGTTTTCATGCAGTGTTCTTTCTACAAAAGGATCTTATTCAGGAGAACTTTTCATCTGTCACCATATTGGTTTAATAAGATGGTCAGGAATGGCTACTACCCTGATTTTATAAAAGAAGAATTCAAGAAACAGCAGTAACAGTGGTTGTGGCCTTTTAAAAGGTTCTTTCTAGGTTGTCAATTCGAGGCACTATAATTATTTGCATTCAGCCTTTACCTAAGGTTGTCTCAGCTGCCTGTGGCTTGGATCTCTAATAGGGATATTTTCCATTAAATTTAATTCACATAGAAAACCTTTTGGACTTTAGAGTAGTAATAAAATCCTATCCTTAGCCACTATAATTAAGGCCCCTTTTGTTCCTGAAGGAAGTTTTTGAGGGAGGTCAGACAGGAGCATTCCTGTCTGAAATGATCACCCTAAAAATTGAAGTGGGAGAAGAAAGGAAATCCAAAGTTCACATGTTTGTTTTCCAGTCCCCTTCTCTTGGATCATCATAGCTGCCTTATATCTTCCCTAATTTTTTCATGCACAGCACCAGGAAAGTTGATTCTCCCTGGCCCTGTAATAAATCTTACCTCTCGCATTTCCTTAACACTACCACTTCCTCTTGATGAAAGTGAAAGTGGAGAGTGAAAAGTTGGCTTAAAGCTCAACATTCAGAAAACGAAGATCATGGCATCTGGTCCCATCACTTCATGGGAAATAGATGGGGAAACAGTGGAAACAGTGTCAGACTTTATTTTGGGGGGCTCCAAAATCACTGCAGATGGTGATTGCAGCCATGAAATTAAAAGACGCTTACTCCTTGGAAGGAAAGTTATGACCAACCTAGATAGCATATTCAAAAGCAGAGACATTACTTTGCCAACAAAGGTCGGTCTAGTCAAGGCTATGGTTTTTCCAGTGGTCATGTTGGATGTGAGAGTTGGACTGTGAAGAAAGCTGAGCGCCAACGAATTGATGCTTTTGAACTGTGGTGTTGGAGAAGACTCTTGAGAGTCCCTTGAACCACAAGGGGCTTCAACCAGTCCATTCTAAAGGAGATCAGTCCTGGGTGTTCATTGGAAGGACTGATGCTGAAGCTGAAAGTCCAATACTTTGGCCACCTCATGTGAAGAGTTGACTCATTGGAAAAGACTCCAATGCTGGGAGGGATTGAGGGCAGGAGAAGAAGGGGACAACAGAGGATGAGATGGCTGGATGGCATCACCGACTCGATGGACATGAGTCTGAGTAAACTCTGGGAGTTGGTGATGGACAGGGAGGCCTGGTGTGCTGTGATTCATGGGGTCGCAAAGAGTTGGACACGGCTGAGCAACTGAACTGAACTGAACTGAACCACTTCCTCTAGGAAGAATTTCCTGTACTTCCCAGATAGGGTTAAGTGACCTCCTCCATACCCTGACACCAGTTTGAATATATTTTTATTTGTCATTTGTTGAATTACTGTGTATTAGTTTATCTTAAATGATACACATTTTCATTAAAGAAAAATATGCATATATTATGGGTTTCCTTTGATGATATACCATTTTTTATTATTTGAGGGTTTGGTAAGAGTTTCATAAAATTTTTTGCTGTTATTTTTCAGTCTCTAAGTCATAAAATTTGTTCTTAGCTTATTTAAATTAAAAAAAAATGTTATGTCCTTGGTTGATGGTAAATATGTGGCCAACCTGCTTCAGTAAAGCATAAAATCCAAATTGTTATGACCATCATATTAGTTTTCTATTGTTGAGTAACAAATTATCACAAACGTAATAGCTTGAAACAATACCTAGTTATCTGATAGTCCTATGTGTCTGAATTCTAGGTGGGCTCATCTGGTTCCTTCGCTCAAAGTTTCACACTAAGGTGTCAGTCAGCTGCAGTTCTAATCTGGTTCCAAATCCTCTTCTGCTTGTTGGTTGTTGATATAATTCATTTCCTTCCTATCTTTCCACACATCCCTTCCATCTTCAAGCCAGCAGTGGTGAGCAGAGTCCTTCTCATGCTTCAAATCTTTCCAACTTCTTTCAGCCAGAGAAGACTCTCTGCCTTTGAAGGGCTCATGCAATTGGTTGAGTCCATCAGGACAATCTCTCTTTTACCATTTAAATGAACATAACCAAGGGAGTAACATCAGGGGGCATGGGAGTCTTCTTTAAAATTCTCCCTACCACAACCATGATTGTGCTACTGTTAATCAAACATATCTGCATTTTTCATCTTTCTGTCTATAGCAAGACTATGATTTTCTATGAGGGATGTTTAGAATTAAGACATGCAACCTGCAGTCCTGAAACAGAGAATCACTCCTGTGGTCATGACTTCAGGGGAAGTATGTGCTACACAAATGAGCAAACCAGTCATCCTACTGGGCAAGTAATAACAAAGGCAGCCTTGATTTCAGAGGCAGAGACGCCGACGATTCCATTAAAATATTTCATTGCCCCAAAAGAGTAAGGCTGTGACCACCATTTGAGTTGGAAATCCAGCTATCCTGCTGTCAAACCACACTTATATTGTGCAACCAGGAGTTTCTGAACTAAATATGATTAAGCCATTTTCCTGATTATAATCAACTTAAATTTCAGCTCTATATTCAGTCTCTGTTTATTGTTATCAAAGTATACCAACTATAGTCATTGTGATACTATTTTGAATGTTTTGTAACTTACATATTTAGAAATTAACAGAATCTCTAACAAATCAATCCCATATCATTTTATTGGGCTCTTACACAATACTGTCTGGAAGAAAGAAGATGGACTAATCAGCCCCAGGAGCTAGTTTTATGAACTGTATTCACAGAGAATACAAAGGGACTTGAAGATCATAAAAGAAAAGGGGAAAGGCACTTCTCAAACAGTTACTATCATTTAGGAAGTAGTTTGTTTTCATTAAATCCCTGGAAGGAAAGGATTATTTATGTCTTCATTTATCTTTTTGCCTCCTACAAATAATGCCTAATTTTGTGATTTGAACTTGGTGTTTGAATGAATCAATGTTCATTGCAAAACTTCCTTAAGAAGTATTTTACTAGTGAAAATGTGAAACTTATTTTAATGTTCAAAACTTGAGAACAATTAACAAATACTTTATAGCCTTCGAAATCACAGTCAGAAAGAATATAATATATATGAAATAAAAATGTGAAATGAATCATAGATGACAAAAGTAGTTCACTATATACTATAAATACTTCATTAATTATGGGATACTAAAAAATACCCAGAACTTATTATTTGGGGTTCTCATTATTTGGGGGTTAGACTACAGGTTGTTTCTATTTTCTCCCTTGGAATTTTTTTTTTTGTAATTTCTGAATTTTATTCCTTTGTAACCAAATTTGAAAAAAAAAAGCTACTGAAACTGAAAAATGAAAATGAATCAAGTTTGAATTACAAACTGGAACTTTCAACAGAACATAGTTGATTCTTTGCCACGGACACCAAGTCATTTCTTTCTTTTCATAGGCATTCATATCACTACCCTGCATTTTTCCCAACTGAAATGACACAATGGAAAGACCATTCCTTCACCAAGCCCTGAGCCATAGGAAAATGGAAAGTCAGTCTGAGCATCTGCAGATCAGGAAATCAAATTGTGGAGCAGGACTAGCAAAAGATTTTAAGCTTGTATCATTTGCTGATCAGTTACTATACTTAGAAAAAGAAACAGTTATACACATGATAATCCTCTTTGTTCCTCAGCCTCTATGATGAGGAAGGGATTTTGAGCAAATGTTCTTTATTTTTCTATTTTATTTAATCTTTTTGGGCCTTGATTTCACCATCTTCATTACTGTCACAGGGCCGATTCACTTTAAGAATCCAGCTGGGAAACTTCTACAATACTTGGCTACTAAGTTGAATTTTTAGGACTGCATGACTACTGTGAATCTTCTCCATCTTTTTTCCCCCTCCTTCACCCTACCCTTACCCACTAAATAGCCAGGTTACACCAGAGTTCACTGACCTCCCTGTCTCAAAGAGTTAACCTGTCTATGACTCCAGTCAACTTAATCCCTGAGTCTGAACAAATGTTCTTTAAATGGAGAAGGGAGGAAGACCAATTACCACAAATTACTTCAGATTAGATTTTAGTGAGAATCCTTCCCCAGAATGGAATTAGCTTCCCTATTGGATTCATGGTCAGAGCTGTGACAGGCTCTCAGCAAAGACTGAAAAGCATCATTAACATCAAGCAGCCCTTATTTTATCTGCCCTTGTCCCTTTCATCTTCCCTTGAACTCCTGGTTTTGCTTATATTTCTCTGAAATCCTCAGAAAAATTCCTTTTGAAACAAGTGGGTGCCTGACTCATTGGCCTGCTTCCTCTGTTTTCCACCCAAGGGGTAAACAATGGATTCTATTCAAATGTGTCCTGTCTGTGATCTGAGAACCTGCGTGCAGACAAAGCTCATCATTGCAGGGCAGATTGCCAGACCCATATTCTCTTCTGCTCACCTCCCAGGCTCTGCTTCTCAGTTATAACGGCCACTTGACAAAATGCAAAACATTCTCATGGTCCTATGACCCTGGAACTCACTGTTTTCTTTTCCCCAGGTCCCCAGTGAAATACCACCCTAAATTCTCAGGTCAGTGCATTTGAGAACAGCCTATCAAAAGCTAACAGAAACAATGACAGGAGGTATCAGGTCCCAGTCATGTGATTTACCATAAGGACTACCATGTTTTATTTCTAATCACTTTAAGGATTGTGTCTTAACTCTCCTCTTAGGTTATTTTTTATGTGGATAGTACTTGCTGGGGAAGAGAAAGTTCTGCAAAATTAGGAATATGACAAGTCATGGAAATATGTAAGACTTGTTGAAGACTTTGGAAACAACAAAGGGTGACTGAACACAGCAATAGAATCAGACTATAGAAAAAAAGAGAAATAGTACAAAGCTTCAAGTAAAAACTGAGCCCATAGGAAAAAGATCTGAATCTAAGTGACAGGGCATATTCAAAGAATATAAAGCCACGGATTTGAAAAGATATATGCATCCCTATCGGAGAAGGCAATGGCACCCCACTCCAGTACTCTTGCCTGGAAAATCCCATGGACAGAGGATCCTGGTAGGATGCAGTCCATGGGGTTGCTAAGAGTCGGACACAACTGAGCGACTTCACTTTCACTTTTCACTTTCATGCATTGGAGAAGCAAATGGCAACCCATTCCACTGTTCTTGCCTGGAGAATCCCAGGGACGGTGGAGCCTGGTGAGCTGCCATCTATGGGGTTGCACAGAGTCGGACACGACTGAAGCGACTTAGCAACAGCAGCAGCATGCACCCCTATATGTAATGCTAAAAAGTCTCTGTGCTAGGTTTCAACAGGATGTGACCCAGGAACTCACAGATGTTTAAGCTGGACTTAGAAAAGGCAGAGGAACCAGAGATCAAATTGTCAACATCTGTTGAATCATAGAAAAAGCAAGAGAATTCCAGAAAAACATCAACTTCTGCTTCAATGACTATGCTAAAGCCTTTGACTATGTGCATCACAACAAACTGTGGAAAATTCTTTAAGAGATGGGAATACCAGATCACCTTACCTGCCTCCTGAGACAAGAAGCAACAGTTAGAACCAGACATGGAGCAATGGACTGGTTCCAAATTGGGAAAGAAGTACATCAAGGCTGTATATTGTCACCCTGCTTATCTAACTTATATGCAGCGTACATCATGAGAAATGCCAAGCTGGATGAGCACAAACTGGAATTAAGATTTCCAGGAGAAATATCAATAACCTCAGATATGCAGATGATACCACCCTTATGGCAGAAAGTGAAGAGGAACTGAAGAGCCTCTTGATGAAGGTGAAAGAGGAAAGTAAAAATCTGGCTTAAAACTCAACATTCAAAAAATGAAGATCATGGCATCTGGTCCCATCACTTCATGGCAAATAAATGGGGAAACAATGGAAACAGTGACAGACTGCATTTTCTTGGGCTCCAAAATCACTGCAGATGATGACTGCAGCCATGAAATTAAAAGACACTTGCTCCTTGGAAGAAAAGCTATGACCAACCTAGACAGTGTATTAAAAAGCAGAGACATCACTTTACTGACAAAGGTCCATCTAGTCAAAGGTATGGTTTTTCTAGCAGTCATGTGTGGATATGAGAGTTGGACCATAAAGAAGGCTGAGTGCTGAAGAATTGATGCTTTTGAACTGTGGTGTTGGAGAAGACTCTTGAGAGTCCCTTGGACTGCAAGGAGATCCAACCAGTCCATCCTAAAGGAAATCAACCCTGAATATTCACTGGAAGGACTGATGCTGAAGCTGAAGCACCAATATTTTGGCCATGTTGATGTAGAGAGCTGACTCATTAGAAAAGACCCTGATGCTGGCAAAGATTGAGGGCAGGAGGAGAAGGGGATGACAGAGGATGAGATGGTTGAATGGCATCACTGACTCAATGGACATGAGCTTGAACAAGCTCTGGGAGATGGTGAAGGACAGGGAAGACTAGCGTGCTACAGTCCATGGAGTTGCAAAATGCCAGACGTGACTGAGTGACTGAACAATGCACGCCTATGTTACTATGACATTATTTACTATAACCAAGATATAGAAACATGGGATATATATACATGTATATATATGTATATATATTTACATGTGTATACTCACATACACATGTACACATACACATGATGGAATACTACTCAGCCATAAGAAAGGATGAAATAATGCCATTTGTGGCCACATGGATGGACCTTGAGGGTACTATACCAAATGAAATAAGTCAGATGGAGGAGACAAATACCATATGATTTTACTCATATGCAGAATATGAAAAATTAATAAAAAATAAAAATAAATGAACAAATCAAACCAAAACAAACAAATAGATCTAGAGAAGAGAACAGTGGTTACCAGAGAGGAGGGGTTCGGGGAGGGTAAAATGGTTAAGGGGGATACACTGTATATTGATGGATGGAAACTAAATTTTTTGATGGTAATCCCACTGTAGGGGGCACAGAGGTATAAATATAAAGTTGGACACATAAAGCTTATATAATGTTATAAATCAATGTTACCTCAATTATTTTAAATAAATAAAAAGAATGATGGAGCAGCCCTCAAGGTGAGAGAGACATGCAGAGACAGAGGAAGTTTGCTTGCTCTTAAGGAAAGCACAACCCCACTGTCATATAGGAGTAACAGGAAGAGCTTTTGCAGACTGTGTTGACCCTCCTTTCCCAAGAATTTCATTTCTTTCCTGAGAATCACTCTTCCTTTCTTCCCTCCCTCCCTTCTTTCTTTTCTTTCTTTCAACATAAATTTGAATAACCCTAGCCTGCTGCCACGGAGAAGGCAACAGCACCCCACTCCAGTACTCTTGCCTGGAAAATCCCATGGACAGAGGAGCCTGGTGGGCTGCAGTCCATGGGGTCGCTAAGAGTCGGACACAACTGAGTGACTTCACTTTCACTTTTCACTCTCATGCATTGGAGAAGGAAATGGCAACCCACTCCAGTGTTCTTGCCTGGAGAATCCCAGGGACGGTGGAGCCTGGTGGGCTGCCGTCTATGGGGTCGCACAGAGTTGGACACGACTGAAGCGACTTAGCAGCAGCAGCAGCAGCCTGCTTAGAAACCTTCAGTGACCTCCCAATGACCTAAGATTAAGTCCTCACCCCCAAACCTGGCACTGTAGACCCATTGACTCACACCTTCTCCCACTCCATCTCTGTGCTCTAACCACAGTGGACTTCAATTTCTTCAAAGCTGTAAGTTGCATACTAGGCAAAAGTATTTTCACTTGCTGCTTCTTCAAAATGGACTACTCCCTCCTCTTCTTTGCTGAGCTCAGTAATTCTCAAATCTTTAGGACTCAGGATTTCTTTACACTCTTAAAAATTATTAAGAACTCCAAAGAACTTTTTTTAATGTACATACTATCTATGGATAAATAGATATCTATTTATGTATCTGTCTATGGATACATACATGTTCCAAAACTAAAACTGGGGAATTTAAAAATATTTAATTCATTTAAAAATAACATAGTAAACTAATTCTACTTTAATGAATATAAAATATTCTATGGAAAATAACTACATCTACCAAAACCAAAACTACATTAATGAAAAGAATGGCATTGGTCTACATTTTTGCAAATTTCTTTAATGTCTGACTCAAAAGATTATCATATATGCTTCCGCATTCAATCTGCTTTGATATATGTCATGTAAGCTCTGGAAAACTCCACTGTACACATGTCAAAGAATGAGAATAAACACTATTTACTTCTTCGTATCATTATGGACTAGAGTTGACTCCTGAACACCCAAAAGCAGCTTAGGCAGGGATTTCAGGGCTCTCAGGCTGTACTTTGAGAACTCCTGCTTCTTCCTGTTTTCTTCAAAAAAGAAGGCCTTTATTAAGGCCCAACAGACAAATTAAACTGTAATATTGAAAGTGTATAGCAAGATTTATATATATTTATATTATAAAAGGATTCCCACAAATGAGTTAACACATCCATTACCTCACATAGTTACCTTTTTAATTGGTGATAACATTTGAGCTCCACTGTCTTAGCAAATTTCAATCATACGGTACAATATTATCAACAAATAATAGTCATCATGTTATACATCAGATCCTCAGACTTAATTACTCTTATAACTAAAGTTATAACCTCTTAGCAACCTCTCTCCATTCTCCCCACTCTCAGCCCATGGCAACAACCCATTCTTTGAGTGTGACTTTTTTTTTTCTAAGGTTCCACACATAAGTGATACCTTGTAGTATTGGTCTTCTTCTTTCTGGCTGTCTTACTTAGCATAATGCACTCCAGGTTCATCCATGTTGTTACAAATGGCAAGATTTCCTTCTTTTTTAAGGATGAATAATTCATTGTGCACATAGACCGCATTTTATTTATCCATACCTCTGTAAATGGACACTTGGGGTATTTCTATACGTTGGCTATTGAGAATAATGCTACTATGAACATGGGAGCACAGATATCTCTTAGCAGTAATGATTTCATTTCCTGGGTACCCATCCCCCAGGGCACATACCAGTAGTGGTCCATGGCCTGTTGGGAACCAAGGAGAGGTGAGTGGTCATCTTTCACAAAACCAGTCTCTGTACCAAAACGGTTGAGGATGGCTGCTTTAGATACATACCCAGAGGCAGAAATGCTGGGTCATGTGATAGTTTAATTTTTAGTTTTGTGAGAAAGCTCAATACTGGCTTTACCAGCTTATCTACCCAGCAACAGTTCGCATATGTTCCTTTCTCCACATCCTTGTCACCACTTATTTTGTCTGATCTTAAAGATCAGATTTGCAAGGAGGTCTTCCCTGACCTCAGAGAATAGGGTCGGTTCTGTTGTTCTCTCCTCATATAACACCCTCTAGCTTTCTGTCAAAACGCTCATAATACCTATAACGTAACCAACAATTTGCAATGAGGATGGATCATGCCTAGCTTTGTTCTTACTGAATCTCCAGTGCCCACATAAGAGGGATTCAAGAATCTTTGTGGAAGTGAGGAAGACACAGAGGGAGGAAGGGAAAGAGAGGGAGAAAGGGATAATCAGACCCAGGGACACAACTTTCTGCCAACTGCTATATTCCTTCAGCAGGAAGGTACAGAGACTTAACTTTCTCCTGCAGACTGATGCAGCCCTAAATTCCATTTCCCTCCAAAAGAGGGTAGAGAGAGAGATGGGTAGAAGACTGGTCTGAGGAGACAGAGGTGAGATGGTATAGAAGAACAGAAAGGAGCACATGTGCTGGAATCTCACATTAATGCAGTCATTCCACAGTCTAGACTGAATATCTGAAATTTGCCAGATATCTGAGTATCTTCTAGGTGTTCAGGAAGAAAACAGAAAAAGTTCTGACCTAAAAGAGTTTCATTCAGACTTGACTCAACTCTAGCTTCCAACACTTGATAAATGTGTTGCCTTGGATTAGTTACTTAATCTCCCTATGCTTCATTTTCCTCATCTGTAAAATGTGAACAAAACTTAAGAGTTCCTAGATGAGGACTAAATAAGAGCATCTCTGAAATGTACCTTATAGAGAATCTGGTACTTAGTAGGTATTGAATAAATGAAAATCTTTCCAGCGGCAACTTATATTCCAAAACCGATTTCTTCATATGTAGAAACTACAATCCTAGAGACTAGAAACTAACCATATGAAAGATATTATTTGGGTAGTTGGAGGGTGTGTACTTAAGGTCCTCAGAAGACTCAGGAGGGCTGCAGTATCACCCTTCCTATAAAGAAGGGTACCTCTGGCACCTGGATATTGTGACCTTGTCCCAAAATTTTGTAGAATAAAACTATACAAAGCACTATTATTGTCTTAAGCAATGTAGTCCTTCAAGGCAGGCTTTCCCATGCACCCCTGTTTTACAATTATGCCAAAAGCATAAGACTACTTTAAAGAACATATTCAGAGCTAACTATCTGTAATTGGCTATCTGTTCACATGATTTCTCACATATCATAGTGTTACTGAGGTTTCCAGTCTCACCTCTGACTGAGTTTGGCTTGACCTTTCTGAGAAGCAGAGACTGTCTTCGAAATAGGATTACAAGAAGAAAAAAAAAATGGATTGGAATCTTTCTCTTTTTTTTCCACCTCATTTTGGTGACCTCTCTACAGTTAGGACCACTCAAGAAAAGTGAAAGATAGAGGAAGAAGGAAAAGGAGAGTCCTGTTAGCTGATTTTGCTATATGTTGCAGCCTGGTAAAAGCATTTGGAGGTAGACAGTATTTTAAACATGGAATGAAATAAAGTTAGGGAATTAGTTGGGTGGATTTAATTTCCTCAGGCTACTCTCATTGTTTGCCAACAGGAAATATTCATGAGTCAACTCTCCAGAACTGTAGTTATCATTCAAGAGTTGTGGGTTTATAAGGAGGTTTGATGGCATGGCAAATCTCATGGACTTAGACTGTTCTTCAAGTTGAAGAGCAGAATGATGTCTGAAGGGACTAAACACATTTGGCTTTAGAGTGTGTGAGGAAGACCTGAAAGCTCCCACCTGGAAGTGAAATTCATTACTGGCAAGATCAGCGGCAGGACACTCCAGAGGATGGAGCTGCAAAGAGTTCGGAGTCCTGTGGCTAACTCCATGGCCTAGTTTGATCTTAAAGTCATTGTCTTGGATAATCCTTTCAAATCTGTTCCTGCACTTAAGAGCCACTCAACATGACTGAGCTTTCCCTTGCAGCTTCTTTTACACTGACCTGTCAGAGGAGACTTTCGGCAAGCACAGGTATCATGTCAAATCATCCAACAGATGTCCTTTCAAAGAAATTGGAGCAGAACCAACTATATGGAGAAGTCATAAACAAGGAAATAACTCAACCCAAGGATTTTCTGTGCAGTGCTAAGTCACTTCAGTTGTGTTTGATTCTTTGTGACCCCATGGCCTGTAGACCACCAGTCTCCTCTGTCCATGGGGATTTTCCAGGCAAGAATGCTGGAGTGGGTTGCCATGCCCTCCTCCAGGGGATCTTGCTGACTCAGGGATCAAAAATGCATCTCTTATTTCTCCTGCATTGGCAGGCATGTTCTTTACCACTAGCACCACCTGGGAAGTCCTAAGGATTTTCTATGGATTGGCATAGTTCTTTGTACAGAGAATTCAGTCTCCTAGGTGGAACACAAGGTAGCCAGAGGGAATGAACATCAAAAAACTGAATCTTGCCCCAACTGGGGGTTGTGTTGTCTTAATGGAGAGGCAGAAGGACATTTAAGAACCTAGACTCTTCACCATCTCAATAAAGTAGTCTTCACTATCACAGCTCTAAGAAGTAACACACTTTAATAACTAGGATAAAAGGATTTAGGAGAGAGAAACCCAGCATCCAACCCCATTTCAGTTAGTGACTTTCTCACCATATTGGGAGGGGATGGGCCAGAACCATCTGATCTGTTTCTGATTTCCCTCTTCATTGGCATCAGAGATTTACTGCAGGAAAACTAATATCTGACTGGGCTCCAAGTGCTAAATAAGAGCATTCCATGTTGATTCCAGGCCACCAAAAGGTTGGGGTCACTGAGTCACAGACTATAAATGTGAACACTTGATGATTTTTGCAGGTGACTGGGTGAACAAAGGAAAACCCAGGAGATACATAAAGGTGGGAACTAGAACTTTCTCATTTGAATTGTTTGACATATCTCACTCTGATGGTTCTGAAAATAAAAGAACTGCAGGGCCCTTCAAATGAAGTTACTGTGTTTAGGTTCCTGGCCCAATGAGAAGTGGAAGTGTACTCACTGGTATTTACAAGGTCCTTCAAGGCACCAGGGAAAATGTCCAGTTTATTGGTCAGATGTTTGTTGTTATTGCTTTTACTTCAAATGGGCAGGCAAGGAATCCTATTTTAAAAAATAAAAATACCAGCTCAACACTGCCTTGTTGTTGTCTTTCAGTCATTAAGTTGTGTCTGACTCTTTGCGACCCCATGGACTGCAGCATGCCAGGCCTCCCTGTCCCTTACTATCTCATGGAGTTTGCCCAAGATCATGTCTACTTCTGATTTAATTTTATTCTAGCAACAGCCTAGGATTTATTGGAAACTTCCAATGTATCAGGCACTATACTAGGAATATAATAATCAATAAAGGTACTGTCCCTTACTTCAAGGAATCTTCATTATTTCAACAATTTTATTATGCCAATTTTATTATATATTTTTATGTTGAAATTACCAGAGCATTTAGCTCAAACCAAGCATTTGGATTAAACTTCATAAATGAGATTTTGTTTGAGATGAGTCTTACAGGATATAGGAAGACGTGTACACATTTTTTAAATGTCAGTGGCCTTATAAGAAGAGAAAAAGAAAGAAATTAATTTCTGTCTCCACCATGTTAGGACATAGCAAAAAAGTGGCCATCTACAAGCCAGGAAGACAACTCTCATCAGAAACTGACCTTGATAAACACCCTGATCTCTGACTTTCAGCCTTCAGAACTGTAGAAAAACTTATTTCTTTTGTCAAGCCCCCTAGTCTATGGTGTTTTGTTATGGCAGCCCAAGCAGACTAATAAAGCAGTTAGGACCATTTTATAAGAACAGCATATATAATTTAAAGGAGTCATTAGGACATGTAATGAGTAAAGTTGGTTATTCGAGGGGTTTACTTGCTAAATCTAGTATATAGCTTCAATCACTGTGGGATATATTGTACTTCCCCATAGGTATGCCATAGCCTACTATTCCAAGAGAATCAAGGAATAAAGAATGAGAAGATTTAGGGGGTGTAATAGTCCTATACTGGGCAATGGACATGACTTCTGTGGTTAGGGGTGTGGAATAACATCTGTCACTGACACATAAGTGACAATCCTGCTCATTCTCTTCCTTGGGAATGGCCATAGATGTTTCCATAACAGGTGCGTTTGCTTCCCCAATGTGGTTTGCCCAGCACATCACATGCAGTGTTCTCAATGAATCAACTTTTCAATTCAGGTAAAGTAAGTAGAAAAATGAGACAACTACCCAGATAATCTGATTCTGAGGGGAAATAATATTAATTGGTAGCTTCTATGGTATTTGAACGTATTTTGGCAGTGAGTGGGAAAATTACCAAATGGTGGAGACTACATGTTTCTCAAACTTTTCATAATTTTTGAATTCTTTCACTTCCTTCAATTCTTGATTAGAATAAAGACAGGATAATGTACAGTATATTCCCTGAGCAACAGATTGGCAGGTTGAGCCTTGAAAGTTGAAGCCATATGGTGGCCATGAACATACTATTGGAGCTCAAAGTTGACCACTAAATTCACAATCTTAGATCAAATCCTTAATCTATCACTCTCATCTACCAATAATTTTCATCACCTAATTTCTTTCATGAATTTAGTAAAAAAGTACTAGCAATTGTTTAATTTTAAATCCTGTGATTTGCATTTCTAGTGTATAACTAGTTTGTGGTTCATCAGGAAATTCTTCGACCTTTGTCTTTCAATCATCATGTTTCAGCATATAACTTCCCACAAACCTTGAATTTAAAATGCACACGCATTTCCAGACCCCTTTTTAAAGAGTAATGTAGGATGGTAAAAAGTCATACATAACCCTAATAAAAGCTAGGACACCTCATAATTCTATCTAAGCCTAGAAAGGCATTCAAAGAGAAACAGTCTGCCAGAATTAAAAGCAATTCAAAGTTTTACTAATATTTTACAAAGAATTATAGTACAGGGATATATACCCTTAATGTGGAAAAAACACCTTAAAGTCTTTCCAGTTATGGACTAGACTTGTATTCTGCTTATGAATTATTTATTTCTGTATTCATCCAACCCGAGAATCTCACTTTTCACAGATGTAACAAGTATGAGTTTTAGATAATATTTTAAGATAAGAATCTATCTAGGTGTCCAGAGAAGGTGCTGTCCAAGACCACACACCTTCTTTCTTAAGGAAATGTTTTAAGATCTCCATTCCAGATCATGTGAGTTCACATTTCCTCTCTATGAAAGCAGCATCCTAGATACTTATCATTTAAATAAATGAGATATATATTTTAATCCAAAGCATAAAATGACAGAATTGAAAAAAAATTGTATGTTTCAGTCACCAGTAAAATTCACTTATTAGACTAATGGGTCCCTGGTGTCTCAGACAGTAAAGAATCTGTCTGCAATGCAGGAGACCTTGGTTCAATCTCTGGGTGGGGAAGATCCCCTGGAGAAGGAAATGGCAACCTACTCCAGTATTCTTGCCTGGATAGTTCTATGGACAGAGGAGCCTGCTTGGGCTATAGTCCATGGGGTGCAGAATTGGACACGACTGAGTCATCTCACACGCTAGTAAAGTAATGCTCAAAATTCTCCAAGCCAGGCTTCAGCAATACATGAAACCGTGAACTTCCAGATGTTCAAGCTGGTTTTAGAAAAGACAGAGGAACCAGAGATCAAATTGCCAGCATCCGCTGGATCATGGAAAAAGCAAGAGTTCCAGAAAAACATCTATTTCTGCTTTATTGACTATGCCAAAGCCTTTGACTGTGTGGATCACAACAAACTGGAAAATTCTTAAAGAGATGGGAATACCAGACCACCTGACCTGCCTCTTGAGAAACCTATATGCAGTTCAGGAAGCAAAGTTAGAACTGGACATGAAACAACAGATTGGTTACAAATAGGAAAAGGAGTACATCAAGGCTGTATATTGTCACCCTGCTTATTTAACTTCTATGCAGAGTACATCATGAGAAACACTGGGCTGGAGGAAGCACAAGCTGGAATCAAGATTGCCAGGAGAAATATCAATCACCTAAGATATGCAGATGACACCACCCTTATGGCAAAAAGTGAAGAAGAACTAAAGAGCCTCTTGATGAAAGTGAAAGAGGAGAGTGAAAAAGTTGGCTTAAAGTTCAACATTCAGAAAACGAAGATCATGGCATCCGGTCCCATCACTTCATGGCAAATAGATGGGGAAACAGTGGCTGACTTTATTTTTCTGGGCTCCCAAATCACTGCAGATGGTGATTGCAGCCATGAAATTAAAAGATGCTTACTCCTTGGAAGGAAAGTTATGACCAATCTAGACAGTGTATTAAAAAGCAGAAACATTACTTTGTCAACAAAGGTCTGTCTAATCAAGGCTATGGTTTTTCCAGTGGTCATGTATGGATGTGTGAGTTAGACTATAAAGAAAGCTGAGCACCGAAGAATTGATGGTGTGGTGAGCTGTGGTTTTGAACTGTGGTGTTGGAGAAGACTCTTAAGAGTCCCTTGGACTGCAAGGAGATCCAACCAGTCCATCCTAAAGGAGATCAGTCCTAAGTGTTCATTGGAAAGACTGATGTTGAAGCCGAAACACCAATACTTTGGCCACCTGATGCAAAGAGCAGACTCATTGGAAAAGACCCTGATGCTGGGAAAGATTGAGGGCAGGAGGAAAAGAGGATGAGAGAGGATGAGATGGTTGGATGGCATCACCGACTCAACGGACACAAGTTTGGGTAAATTCCAGGAGTTGGTGATGGTCAGAGAGGCCTGCTGTGCTGTTGTTCACGGGGTCACAAAGAGTCAGACACAACTAAGTGACTGAACTGAACTGAACTGAGTGATTAACACCTTCACTTTACTTTCAGTATCTATTAAACCTAATCCAGTATCTTGGATATCAAGGGGGGTTGGTCTTAGAGTTATGGAGAATTTATCATTAGAACCATAGTGTTTACTTGCTTGTTCGCTCATATATTGCCTGCCTTTTCCACCACCAGACTATAAACATGAAAGTAGGGACATACTCTGTTTTTTCACCTCTATACTTTTAGCTCCCAATATAGGCTTGGCAAGAATAGATTCTCTAAAAGTGATTTGAATGATTAAATAAATGAATAAAGGGACAAATTTTTATAAAAACGCCCCCGCCCCTTTCCTCTGCATTAGCCTGTCAACTGGTGCTGGGGTCACTGCATCAATGACAAACATTGAGCAAAAAGTTACAGACACAGATATCAAAAAGTGGACATTAGAGGAAATGATAAACTAAGATGACACATATCTTCTGGGGGTAGGATTCTAGGGAAACATATTACATGCTTTTAACATCTTCTGTCAACAGTATGAAATTAAGTACTTTTTCCAATTATAAAAGCAAATTTACTGGCCATTCTGTGCACTCAAAATGGCTAACACCAAGCTTATATGTGTGTGCATTTGGAAAAAGATGTTGGAGAAAGGCATTTAAATCAACTCTTAGAGATGGTTTTTATCTTAAAAGAATGTAAGGTAATTATAAAGCCAAATTCTCCCCCATGAAAATAATTAACATCAGTAAGAAATAAGTAGATGTCTACTGACTAGATATTATATGCAAAATACTGTGTAAATTTTAGGTAATGTATTAGTCTGCTAGAGCTGCTATAACAGAACACCACAGTCTGGATGGCTTGTGAACAACAGTAATTCATTTTCTCACCATATTGAAGGCTGGAAGTTCGAGTTCCTGGTGCCACAGAATTGGTTTCTGATGAGGCCTCCTTCTCCTGGTTTGCAGATGGCTGCCATCTTGATGCTCCCTCATATGACATTTCCTCTCTGTGCAGAGAGAAAGAGAGAGTTTTGGTTTCCTTTCCTCCTCTTTTAAAAACACCAATCAGTCCCATCTGATTAGGTCCCCACCCTCATCACCTCATTTAAACTTATTACCTCCTTACAGACCTTGTCTCCAAATACAGTCGCATTTGGGCTTAGAGTTTCAACATACTGATTTGCTGAGTGGGAAGAATTCAATCCATAGCAGGAAATAAGATAATGGGCTTCCCTGGTGGCTTAGACGGTAAAGAATCTGCCTGCAATGTAGAAGACTCGGATTCAATCCTTGGGTCGGGAAGATCCCCTGGAGAAAGGAATGGCTACTCACTCCAGTATTTTTGCCTGGAGAATTCCATGGACATAGGAGCCTGGTGGGCTATAGTCCATGGGTCCACAAAGAATCGGACATGACTGAGCCACTAACGCTTTCATCTGATCATATGATGAATAAGGTAATATGAGTAAGACCCTGATTTTCTCTAGGAGTTTGCAATCTAGAGGTGGGTTGGGAGTGGAAACCAATATAAACACTCATGCATAACCTGAGAGAAATTCCCAGACAGAAGGGAAAACCAGTTGCCCCTAGACTGACAAAAAGAGAGCTAATAAATTTTTTCTGAAATAACTGAGAAAGTCTTCTGAAAGATATATTAGGTGATACCACAAATATATGATCCTATGCTAGCTTCCTTTTGAGGCAGATTTCAAAAACAGCAATCTGTAAAAATCTAACCACATGAAAACAGAATGAAATATTTGAGAGAAAACAAGATAAAATATATGAAAACAAAGTTTAAAAAACCTAAAAAGTTTCCTATTTGGGAAATTCGATAGTTGGCTGTACATGAAGGTTGTTGTTTTGCTTATTAAAATCTGATTCACAGCTCTCAGCAGCAGGGTCTCAGGCACAACGAAAAATGTCTCAACCAAGATCAGCAAGATTACCTCAAAATCTAAATCTATACGCAACAGTCTGTGCATTTACCCACACTCGCATATTGCAGAACTCTCTGCATCTTTATTTATTTTTTTAACACCAAAAACATTTGTGTGACCTGATTTATTGTGATATTTGTGGGTTTTTTTTTTTAATTATTTTCTATTGAAGGATACGTGCTTTACAGAATTCTGTTGTTTTCTGTCAAACCTCAACATGAATCAGCCATAGGTATACATATATCCCCTCCCTTTCGAACCTCCCTCCCATCTCCCTCCACATCCCACCCCTTGAGTTTGATACAGAGCCCCTGTTTGAGTTTCCTGAGCCATACAGTAAATTCCCATTGGGTATCTACTTTACATATGGTAATGTAAGGTTCCATGTTACTCTTTTCCATACATCTCACCCTCTCCTCCCCTCTCCCCATGGCCATAAGTCTATTCTCTAATTTATTAACCAGAACAAGGGGACACATTTCTAGATAGGTGACTAACTTCTACTGATAAAAGCACATCCTATGGCTTTAAAAAAGAAAGTAAAAATCCTTTTTTTGTGGCTTATTTTCCCTTAAGAAAAGAAAGAGAAACTCTGATTGCCAATATGGTACTACAGAGAGGCTCCTTTTTAGGATTTCTAAGACATGGAATTTCTCTAATACTAGGGGTTCCTAACAAGACTTGATGAGGCATATTGAGGGGAAACAAACTGGCAATTTTATATTAACATATCTAAGGCCAGTTCATCTGACTTCAGGTAATTTTTAGCCAATCAGCAGAACTTCTGCAGGACATAATACTTTCACAAAAATGGATTGATTCTGATTTCAATTAGAAGTTTTGCAGTTTGCTTTGAAATCACTCCAACAGTATCTTTCAAAGCTCATTTCTTACCACACTGCCATTATCTGTTTACTCATTATCTCCCCTGCTAGACTGTAAGCTCTTTGATGACAGGCATTGCCTTGTCCACTGCCTTCTTTCCACCACGTCTCAGGGACAATACCTTATTGAAGGTTTTGGACCTTCTCCATCAAGTTTCCTGTTAATCATTTTCCACAGTTGTTTTTTGTTGTTGTTGTTGTTGTTGTTTTAATTTGGAAAACATACCCATCCAGCATCTGGACTGGAAATCGGTACACAATAAATATGCAGTTGCTTAAAAATACAAATTGGTATTTTTCTTTCTGGCTTACTTCCCTCTGTATAATAGGCTCCAGTTTCATCCACCTCATTAGATCTGATTCAAATGTATTATTTTTAATGGCTGAGTAATATTCCATTATGTATATGTACCACAGCTTTCTTATCCATTCATCTGCTGATGGACATCTAGGTTGCTTCCATGTCCTGGCTATTATAAACAGTGCTGTGATGGACACTGGGATACACGTGTCTCTTTCAATTCTGGTTTCCTTGGTGTGTATGCCCAGTAGTGGTATTGCTGGGTCATAAGGCAGGAGCCTCTTATACAGAGTGAAGTAAGCCAGAAAGAAAAACACCAATACAGTATACTAACGCATATATATGGAATTTAGAAAGATGGTAATGATAACCCTGTATGCAAGACAGCAAAATAGACACAGATGTATAGAACAGTCTTTTGGACTCTGTGGGAGAGGGAGAAGGTGGGATGATTTGGGAGAATGGCATTGCAACATGTATAATATCATATATGAAACGAATTGCCAATCCAGGTTCCATGCATGATACTGGATGCTTGGGGCTGGTGTACTGGGACAACCCAGAGGGATGGTATGGGGAGGGAGGTGGGAGTGGGGTTCAGGATGGGGAACATGTGTATACCTGTGGTGGATTCATGTTGATGTATGGCAAAACCAATACAATATTGTAAAGTAATTAAATTCCAATTAAAATAAATAAATTTCTATTAAAAAATACAAATTGGTTACAAAAAGTAAAACTGGATAAATCTTTATAGGTCCTGAACAAGCCCTGTCACTGAAGGGGGCGAATTACATTCTCTCTTGTACTGAAAGTTCTTAACAGTTTGTGTTGGCTAATGGTATCCTCACATTGATTTCTAACTGATACCCTGAGGTTCTGAAAGTATCTCTGACTAAACTAGATAATCTCCAACGTCCATTCTTCTCCATCTTCCTTTTAGGTGAGTATGACTTCCTGGAATAATTACTACATTTCAGAGCATCTCTTGAAATTTGGTATGACTGGCTTCACAACTAAAACTCTTGTCAATAAAATGTATGTGGAAACAATGCATGCAGCTTCCAGGAAGAGCCTTAAAAGGAGGGGTTGCTCTTCTAATCCTTGTCCTGCTCCTTCTAGCTGGTTGGAATATTGACATAATAGCTGGAGTTCCAGCAGTTATTTTGTGTCATGAGGTATGTTGAGAAAAGAAGCCATGTTCACTGAAACAATAAGATAGAAGCCTGGATCACTGATGCAGAGGGTCACTGACTACATCACTCCCCAGTACCAGACTCCTTTAACATGAAACAAATAACCGCAATCTTGTATAAGTTGCATTATTTTACTTTGTTTTGTTTTGATACTTATGGCCAAATGTAATCTCTATTTTTATGCTCTGACTGAGGGAGTAGTTTCTTGGTCTGATATTACTCAGTAAGTATTAAAGTATTTATAGTAGCTTAACAAAAGTTTTAAAGAGGCATCTATTTAAGGGCTATGCAAAATGTTATCCATGGACCAGTGACAATCCACATGCTATCTGTTATGAGTCCATGACAAGATAACTAGAGAATGTGAGAATAAGAATTTAGAAACTTTTGCAGCAATTTCACACTGCCTGACTCACCTCATTGAATGAGGTGAACATCTTTGAACTTTCCTAGTGAGTTACATATAATCCAAACTGCCTGCTAATCACGGACTTTATGATATGTCACTTTAAAAGTTATCTTGTCAGCTGTCAGCAGAAGTGTTTTAAAAATCTGAGACTGTATAAGCACATATTCATAAGCACATATATCTACAGAGACATAGATAGATTGATAGACATCTGAGAAAGTACAAGCATATAAATATATATAAGCATATATACAAATGAAATTTATATATTCAAGAATTGAAATTGGTATTACTAATTTTAACATTAATTTACAGATAAAAACAAGCTTTACTGATCATTTTTATCAAGAAAATACTAACTTATGATCACAGCTGCTGTACTAACTAAACGATGACAATAAATAAGATTTCATAGAAATAAATACTGAAAAGTTTATACTTTTATTTGAAAGTATGATTCTTCATATACTGAGTTGAGTTTTGCAGCCATAATTGATGTTTAAGAGTTAAATAATAGTGTGTTATCTGAAGAGGTGGGTTGGCTAATCAATCAATGAAATTATTAAGACCTAAGAAATATTTACGCCCAAATCACAAAAAGTAAATCCAAACCAGAAGAATTATTTTTTTTTTTAAAGTACAGATCAAACAGCTACCAGAAGTAAACGTGCTTTGTGGGCTTCTTATAAAAGTAAAACGTTGAGTTGCTAAGTCAAAAAACCCACATATTTGTTGAATACTAATGAGAGACTGCAAATCAAAGATGCTTGCTTGGAAATGTTGAAAGGATCTTGTCAGACAAGGTAGTTCGACTACCTTTTTCCAGGGATACCGAAGCTCAATGTTATGCAGAATCAAATATAAAACAATCAAAGCTAGTAATATAATTTTTATTGCAACTAGACAGATGTACAATTATTTCTAAAATAGCAATTCTTTTCATGTACATGAGGTTTGAGCATGATGGTGACATAAGGAAGAATTGTTTCTTAAGTGTTCTTTGCAAAACACAACCAGCTCTAAACTATATAGAACCACGAAGGGTTAATCAACAAATGTGATTTAGAGTTTAAATTTTAGGAGTACTCTCTGATGGATTTCTGGAAAGCATTTTGGAAGAGCTGTGCCACAGTGTAAATCAATGAAGTGCTTCCTTCATCAAGAAAATCATATTACCAAAATGTTGACTAAACTAAACAGTTCACTTAGTGTAAGTTACATTAAAGCTAATGCACTAAATCTGAGAGCATTCTTTTTGCTTGTAATGGTATAGAAGCTGATTATAAACAACTACTGTGATATGGTTACTGAGGAAAAACATTCTATCAGGAATATTTGAACTTCTGGACAAACCTATCGTGTTCCTGCACAATAAGAACTAGTTTCAACATTTCAGAGATATGAGTTAGTTTGTTATGCTAATTTGTTTTTTTATCATTTGCTGTTTTAAAGAACTTAATACTTTCATTCAAATAAATGATGTGACGTGTTTTCAATGATAGACAAGATCAAAAGGCAAAAAGAATGTTAGATTAGACAGAGTTTCTCTAGAGTTTTGATTGTCCTGTAATTTAACAATAACTAATAATAAGGCTCCAAAATCACTGCAGATGGTGATTGCAGCCATGAAATTAAAAGACACTTACTCCTTGGAAGGAAAGTTATGACCAACCTAGACAGCATATTAAAAAGCAGAGACATTATTTTGTCAACAAAGATCCATCTAGTCAAGGCTGTGGTTTTTCCAGTAGTCATGTACAGATGTGAGAGTTGGACTATAAAGAAAGCTGAGCACCGAAGAATTGATGCTTCTGAACTGTGGTGTTGGAGAAGACTCTTGAGAGTCCCTTGGACTGCAAGGAGATCCAACCAGTCCATCCTAAAGGAGATCAGTCCTGGGTGTTCATTGGAAGGACTGATGCTAAAGCTGAAACTACAATACTTTGGCCACCTGATGTGAAGAGCTGACTCATTTGAAAAGACCCTGATGCTGGGCGGAATTGGGGGCAGGAGGAGAAGAGGACGACAGAGGATGAGATGGTTGGATGGCATCACCAAATCAATGGACATGAGTTTGCGTAAATTCCCGGAGTTGGTGATGGACAGGGAGGCCTGGCGTGCTGTGGTTCATGGGGTCACAAAGAGTCAGACATGACTGAGCGACTGAATTGAACTGAATTATAAGGTAAATGATGATCCTGAAATTACACTTTTGCAAAGTTATTGCAATGCCTCTTAGAGATTTTTTAGAAGGTTTTGAATTTTACTTTTCATCATAAAAATATTTATAAGCAGGAAATTCATAGAATAAATTAAAAGTGTCTATATAGGTATTTAATATATAAAACTGCCATTTTATTCATAATTTTCATTAGTTTATAGTGCAGAGACAGAAGCTATAACATTGATTCTCTATGGTTATAGCCTATGTGCATACATTATATAAACGATATAAGCTTTATAGTTATTTTCTTTTTTTCCTATATTATGTTCATTTTGACCATGTTTATTAAAATAATTTTAGGTCTGTAGAATATAATAATAAAAGCTAGCTTGCACTTTGTATGTCTTTTATTCCTTTTATTTTTATATGAATTCATGCTATATTGTATTTTACAAAAGTAGAGGTCTGTGATGGATTAGAAACTAAAAAACAAACTGGTCCTTTTCCAGAGATGATCTAAGAAGCACTCACAGATTATTTCTCTGCCTCCAGTTTGGACCATTTCTAAGCAGTTCCCAAAACAGCACTCTACTTTTCTTATACCACACCTACCCAAACCTCTGTGACATCTTCTCTGTCTTAGGCACACCACCCAAATTTACCCAGGTGGAATCAATGCAGCCTGTATATGTGACTCGTCAAGGTCAAAAACTCCAGTGATGGCAGAGGCCAGCTAGTGAAGAAACAAGTGCAGTGAGCTGAGGGAGCCAGGGACCAAGTGAGTAGTGGGGCCGCTCCCCAGCTTCAGATCAACACTTCCTACCTAGCACAGGCAAAGCCCGGGGTTGCCAGTTACTCACAATCTTTTCATGAGCAGCCAGAAATTCCAATTTTTATATAAAAACACACTCATTTAAAAATGTTCAAAAGAAATTCAGGTTTTTTACAAACCTCAAGATCAGCTAAAGAAAATGCATCTGTGGGCTAGATTTGGCCTCCTGGCCACCAACTGGAGACTGGCTAGGATTCCAGTTGATCTTGATAGAGATAGTAAGACCAGCACACGGAAAGGTCTCCTCCTTTCAAGTCCAGCCTGCAGATACATTTTGGCAGTGTCCTGTCAGCCTTTGTTCACTGATGGAGAGCAGATGATGGTGTTTCCAAAGGTGCAGAAGCACACTTCCTTCCTCAAAACAGACTGAGGCACTACCACAATAGGTCTCAGAAACCAAAGAGAGCAGGAAACAGACCTCATATGGAAAGCCACACAGGAAGCAGCAAGAGGTCCTGTAACTCTTGGGCTGGACTTCCTGGTGGCTCAGGTAAAGAGTCCACCTGCAATGCAGGAGACAAGGGTTTGATCCCTGGGTCGGGAAGATCCCCTGGGGGAGGAAATGGCAACCCACTCCAGCAACCTTGCCTGGAGAATCCCCATGGACAGGGGAGACATAGTACATGAGGCCACAAAAGAGGTGGATATGACTGAGCAACCACACAACAGCAACTCTTGGGCTACTTGGCCAGTGTACGTGCTCAGTTACTCAGTCACGTCCCACTCTACACAACCCCATGGACTGTAGCCTGCCAGACTTCTCTGTCTGTGGGATTCTCCAGGCAAGAATCCTGGAGTGGGATGCCATTTCCTCCTCCAGGATATCATCCCAACCCAGGGATTAAACCCACGTCTCCGGAGTCTCCTACACAGGTAGATGGATTCTTTACCACAGCCAGAAAAGGATACAAAACCAAGACACAGAAGTGGACAGTACAACACACCTGAGGGGAACCTCTCTGAAGGGAATTGGGAGTGAGTCTCCAAACCCCACTGGCAGGGTGGGGAGGAGGAGCAGGGCCATCCTCTCCTTCAACGCTGATTGGGAGGTGGATGTTCCACGGGACAATTTAGAGATCCTGGTAGATGCAGAGGCTTGGCACGTGGTCCATACATGACACAGCTGAAACCCCTGATAGATTTGGCCCCATAGAGATTGGCTGCCTACTCTCCCAGTTTGGCAGGTCAAGGGATACCTGAGAGTTTTCACCAGACACATATAGGCTCTGTCCCCATAATCCACTCTCAGAGATCAGGAAAGACCACGCACTCTTGTTCTCCAGGGATGTCGTGTGACTTTTCTATAACAGAGTTGAAAGTGCTATATAAGTACTGAATGGCATTGTTCTTCCACAGAGCTCTCATGGGCAAGATAAAAGATAGGGGCTCCCTCTCTGCCTCTGAAAGCCTTTTCCCAGAATCCCTTCTCCTTTTGTCCACCCCATCTATAAACTATAAGGTATCTGCCCTGAGATTCTGAGATGACCTTTTCCGTTAATCGCCATGATTATTAATGTTTTGTGGAAAGAACTCACTTGAGGTCTGAATCCCCAGTAAGCCGTAGGAGTGCCTGGTCAAATCCAGTACAATGTAGCAATGATCTCATTCTCTAGAGCTGGCTTCATTTAAAGAAATGCTTCATTCATTGGAGGAATGGGGAGGTCTGGGGTGGGAGGTGTGGTTTGCATTCATCGTGGAGCTTCAGTATCTGCAACAAGTGAACTGGGTTTCTGTGCTAGACTCTGCCTTTCCCTTTCATGTCCAGTAGTTTCAAACTCTATATTCACACAATCTCCAAAATCCCATCACAAGTCAAACGATAGAGCCCTCAATTTAAAAACTCTAACTCTGGTTTCAGCAAGCTAAGCCAACATCCAAACCCTCCCTGAGTTTTCACAGCCCTGATTGCTTGTGTCATAGATTTGGCACTTGATTATATTCAACTTAGCACATAATTATATCCCCACCCTCACAAGTTTTCCTTTCATTGCTTGTTAAGTGTTCTGCTTTCTTCTTCCTAATAACGCAGTTAGTCCCTAAACAACAGAGACCACTTTTCACCCTTCACCAGCAACCCACAGACATAACATAATGTCAGGCCAAGAGCAGACATGTGACAAGCACCTGCTGAGCTGAACAGAGCAGAACAAGTCACCAGATTCACCTTCCAACTTGCAATGTGATTGATAATGAGAAAAGGCAAGACCAACTGGGCACTGAGCTTACCCTTGTATCTTTCACTGCTGGAAAGTCATACACTTCCGCACTGGGCTTTTGATGGGAAAAGAATGGTCTTCCTGAGGCTTTAGCGTGGGCATGTCCTGGGGGACCCCTTCTAATGAGCAGTAAGGGTCTGGGTGGATAGTGACTGTGACTCATTGTCAAGCCTACGTGGGAGCCCGGGTGGCTATCATCTCATATGAAAAGTATTTCTGCTCCATCCTGCTTCCTCCCACACTCAATCTTCCTGGGTTACTCTGTTGCCATAAGCATCCATACCATGCCTTGAGTTTCCAGGCTAAGTGTGATTCTCAGAATATCAGCACCAGCAACAGGGCTTGTTGAAAATGCAGAATATTGGGCTACATCTCAGGCACACATTACAATTAGGGAAGCCCTGTTCTCAAAAGGAGCTTCCTAGGTGCCTCAGTGGTAAAGAATCCACCTGCCAAGCAGGAGATGTGGGTTCGATCCCTGGATTGGGAAGACCCTCTGGAAAAGGAAATGGCAACCCACACCAGTATTCTTGCCTGGGAAATCCCATGGATAAAGGATCCTGGTGGGCTACAGTCCATGGGGTTGCAAAGAGTTGGACATGACTTAGAGACTAAACAGCAGAGGCAGCAGCTCTGAAAAGAGCCTTGTAAGGAATCAGCCTTGAGGGGGCAGCCTGACTCTCTGAGCGAAAGCTGCACATTAATCCAGAAAACTATCCTGAACTCTAAATTATGTTTTTTTACTCAAGAGAAGGAGAAACTCAACAAAGCAGCAGCTACACAAATTATCCTCAACCCATAGGTAGGCATAGAACACAAAAGAAATTTGGCAAGCCTAACAGTAAGCAGGACGTTGCTACTAAGACTTGTAATAAACAATGCAGGTAGCCCCCCATGCACTGCTCTGTACTTCTGTCTGTTGCCATTTATGCTCCAGAACATCCAGCCTTCAGCTGAGTGCTGATCCAACATATTAGCGGGAACCTAATATGTGTCTGAAAACATATTCTAGTGAAAGTCCAAAACCACAGAGCACAACAGAGCAGACCACAAAGTACAACAGACCACAGAGCACAACAGCGGCTAACTCTTCCTAACACATGTAGAAATCACTACCGTGATTCCAAAACTCTGAAACCTGGGTTTGGTCCAGTCTATTACAGTCTACCACAACTCAGAATGTTCTTCCCTCCCTTCCACCTACAGAGGCTCTGTACAAGTTTCAAGGCTTAAGTCAAGTCCTGCTTCCTTCCCAACATCTCCCTGATCACTCCAAACCACATGGGGGACATCCTCCAATACGCTGGTGCTTCACAGTTTAATGCAGATTGCTCTCTTCAATAAAGTTGTAAGTTTCTGGAATGAGAAACTCTGTGTCTTAATTCTATTCCTCACTTAGTCCATTCCCTTGAAGGCTGCAGACACTTACAAATCATTAAATATGAGTAAACATTCTCAGACAGGACTTAGAAAGGACTGTGGAGTAGCCCATTAGTCTGAGAATCTGCAGCTTACTTCCTAACAGCCAGCACCTTCCCTCTCTACACCATCACAGCTTGGCCGTGTCCTGGGACTATACTCTCTCCAGAGGTCCTTCTAGGAGAGTCTCAGGGCACTCAGATTTCAGAACCGTGTGCAGTCCAGGTGAGTAGACTAAGACATGACCCTTGGTCTGACAGCAGCAAATGATGTTCAGCCCAGAGACCCAGCCAAGCAATTCCTCCACTTGATTGTGACTCTTGGGGAGTACTGAGCTAGTATTTCACAAGGGGAATGACAGGCCAGACAACAAGAAATGACGATAATAATAATAGCTTCAGGATGAGGCTTTTCTGTTAGGCTAACTGTATTTCTGAACTCCACTGCGAAAATAACTGCACTCCACTGTCCTCCTGGCCTTTGGCGCTATCGACTGGAAGAACACATTTTCAGACAATGTCCAAAGGTATCCACTGACCTTCCTCCTGGAAATATTATTGCTCAAAGACAAATACCATATGATATTGCTTTTATGTGGAATTTAAAAAAATGGATACAAATGAGCTTATTTGTAAAACAGAAACAGACTCACATACATGGAAAACAAATTTTTGGTTTCCTTTCACTTTTCACTTTCATGCATTGGAGAAGGAAATGGCAACCCACTCCAATGTGCTTGCCTGGAGAATCCCAGGGATGGCGGAGCCTGGTGGGCTGCTGTCTATGGGGTCACACAGAGTCGGACACGACTGAAGTGACTTAGCAGCAGTAGCAGCAGCAAGGGGTGGAAAGAGAGAAATTAGGAGTTTGAGATTAACATATACCCACTACTGTATACACAATAGATAAACAACAAGGACCTACTATATAGTACAGGGAACTATACTCAGTATCTTATAAAAATCTATAAAGGAAAAGAATCTGAAAAAGTATGTATGTATATATATATGTGTGTGTGTGTGTGTGTGTGTGTGTGTGCAAATACACATGTACACACACACACACATACACATATATATATATATCTGAATCACTCTGCTGTATGTCTGAACCTAACATGACATTGTAACATTTATAAACCAACTACACTTCAATAAACACCCCTCCAAAAAAAAGAAAAGCATGAAAAAAAAGATGATGCCTGTTATCAGAACATCTTTTTTAAAAACTAGATATGTGGATTTTCCTCCTACCTCTCTGCTATCTTCCCTAACATGAACTAAATTAGCAATATATAAACCAAATTTTAAAATCACTGAATAACCTTAAATACATAGTTGATTGAAAACATCCTGCATGCAGGGATGGGAACACCAGCTATGATTCCACCCTCCCATGATTGTCATGAAGGTCAGCCTCCTTCCCAGGACCACTGAATTCACAGTTCCAGGGACTTCAGCTCACAGAGTAGTTTCAGAAACAGGGTCCACAGAAACAGGTTGAAGTGCATACAACCAGGTTCAGAAACAGGTTGAAGTGCATACAACCTGCAGGTCATATGCGGTAGCCCTGAGCCGCCTTCTACAAATTATCTTTTATTCTTTCCAATGACTATAGACCCATACCTGACAAACTTGTAAAATATGAGGAAATTTATAATGGTTGTTAAGTCTGGAAATAAGGGAAAGTTGAATGTTTTTCTTCTAAATTGCCCTGAGTATGATGTCTTCAAGAATTATAGGCCTAGCAGGAATCCTCAGGAGTTGTTACATTTTTGTCTTAAGAATAATGTCACACAACAGGAAACCACCCTAGTCCTTCTTTAAAAAACAAACCATCTCTCCCTCAAAACATAATCCTAAAAAGGAACTGCAAAAATTCTACAGAATGATACACTCTTGCCTCTAACCTCTTTCACGCCAGGAAATCCTTCCTGATTGCTACCCTCATTACCATCTTCTATTAAAAATAGAGGCTGGTTCCATTAAGCACAAAGTTTCAGGCTCCCCACAAGTATCCATGGTCTCATACTTGGCCGGCACCTTTCTGGGCACCAGATGACTCAGTGCTGAAAGCATTCCTCCAGGTCCTTAAATGTAACCTCAGTCCTCTACTCAGTTGCTCCTTAAAAGGAGAAAACTCAGAAGTTGGTTTGTACAGGTTTGGGATCCAACAAATATCTATGGCAAATATTTGCTGTTTTTTTTTTTTTTCCCCAGCCACCTTTCATGACCTAGAAGAAGCTGCACCTGTCTTGCAGGTTAGAGAAATGAACCAAGGCACTTGATATAGAGGCAATCTTGTCATCTCAAAAAGCCAGAGGAGGAAATCCAAGTCTCAAAAGGAAAAGTCTTATGAAAAAGGTAGTGAAAGATTTACCACTTTCCTTTCTCCCTTTGAGAAAAAATCAATGGCCATTGGGTGTTTAAAGAACAAAGACTCCCTGAGAGAAGGTGAAGGTAAATATTTGCAGTAATATGTCACTGCACTTTACATAATGGGCCAGTCGTCTATGAGACCTGACACCTTTCATACCTACAGGTTGTTGGTTTTTTTCCTTGTTTGCTCTCTCGAGGTAAGCCTCTCTTAGGCTGCCAGCCACCAAAGAGGCTGCTGAATGAATACCAGGACGCTGACGGGCATTTGGCCAACATGACCTCAGACGTATTGACACACTGAGATGAGATCGTGATATAATCCAGTTTCTGCTTCACTTTCTGCCCATGAATATTCCAACGTGTGCCTCAAGGATGTGGTAAATGTTGGTTTAAGATAAAAAAGTTAAGACAAATATTAGCGTGCTACATAAAGGTACCACTTTCCATGAGAGCTTTGTTTTTCAGCATGAGCTCCCTGGATCCCATCTCCAGAGAGTCTGATCTCATCAGTCTAAAGTGCAGCCTGGGCACTACCATTTTTAAAAACTCCCCCAGTGATTCTAATAAGAGGCTCTGTCTGAGAAACACTACATTTGAGAATTGCCAGAATATTTTGTATTGTATTTGGAATGATAGATAAAACTGGCCCAATGAGCCCACACCAGATGTTAAAAGCTGAATCTGCAGGGAAATAGGGAAGGTAGGGTTTGAAGGATTAATGGCAGAAGAAGAAAGACCACCGTGCTCCAACCTGAAATCTGAAATCTGGTGAGAGACAAAACACACAAATAGTAACTCTGAGCAGGATACCCAGGTTTGATCCCTGGTCAAGAAAATATATCCCATGTAGTGCTACTAAGAGCTTGCATGCCAAAGCTAAAGATCTCACATGCTGCAAACTAAGACCCAACGCAGCCAAATAAATACTAAAAAAAGAAAAGAAAAAAAAAAGTCACAGGACACCTAGGAAAAATTTAGTAAAAAGTCAGTAAGGTCTCTAGACAATCCAACTTCTGCTCTGGGACCTGGGAATTGATGACAATCCCTTCCCATTCTCCATGGTGGGCCCTGATGTTGGATTTTCCACATGAAGAAATTATCTAAAAGGAAGTTTAAAAAAAAAGAAGGAAACACTGAACAGAGCACTAATGACCTATGGGACAGTATCAAACAGTCAAATATATACATAAACAGAGTTTCTAAAGACACAAGGATTGTGGCAGGAGTAATGGCTGCACATTATAAGCATATAGTAACAAATTCTGGAAAAGGAAGATAAAGGAAATATCATAAAACAGCTGAATAATATATAGAGATATAACAAGAAAAATGAAGGCTGACTTTTTAAGAAAAACAATGTAGTCCTACTTAAAAAAAAAGTCTATTAAGCTAATACTCTATATATCCAGTAATAATATCCTTCAACATAAAGGCAAAATAAAGATGTTTTCATACAAATTGAAGCTGAGTGAATCTACTGTCCACAAAACTATAGTGCAAGAAATGCTAAACCAAGTTCTTCAGGCTGAAGTAAAATGATACCACTTTGGAAACTGGCAATTTGTTCTTATGCTGCTGCTGCTAAGTCGCTTCCGTAGTGTGACTCTGTGCGACCCCAGAGACGGCAGCCCACCAGGCTCCCCCGTCCCTAGGATTCTCCAGGCAAGAACACTGGAGTGGGTTGCCATTTCCTTCTCCAATGCATGAAAGTGAAAAGTGAAAGTGAAGTCACTCAGTCGTGTCCGACCCTCAGCGACCCCATGGACTGCAGCCTTCCAGGCTCCTCCATCCATGGATTTTCCAGGCAAAAGTACTGGAGTGGGGTGCCATTGCCTTCTCCGATTTGTTCCTATAGGAATGTTTAAAAGTGGCTGAAATGGTAAATGAATGGGTAAATATATAGTACTGCTTTTTTCTAGTTTCTTTGAAAGATATTTGCTTAAAGTAAAAGTAAAGAACACTGTATTTGAGTGGTTATAATGTATAGAGTAGCAAATTATATGACAGCAATTTGAAAAAAGAACAGGGAAGGCAAATGGAATTAAAATGTTGTAACCTTACATTATACATAGAGAGATAGTATATCAATTCCAGATATACTGTTAGTTACGTACATATATTATAGACCCTTGAGCAAATACTGAAGGATAAAGTAAAAAGATGAAAATAAAAGGTCAAGAGAAGACACACAATAGGACATTTTATATATTTTAATATATATGATATATTTAAATATATATATTTGAGAAAGGATATGTATTCAGGCTATACAAAGAATTTTTACAATTAAGTAGTCGTTAAAAAGACAACCCACTAAAAATGGGCCAAAGATTTGAATAGACATTTAACAATAGAAGATATAAAGATGTTCAACATCATTAGTCATCAGGGAAATGCAAATTAAAACCAAAATGAGAAATCCCATGGAAAGAGGAGCCTGGCAGGCGATAATCCATGGAGTTGCGAGAGTCAGACATGACTTAGAGACTAAACTACCACCATTACACACCTGCTACAGTGGTTAAAATTAAAAAGCCTAAAATGCCAAATATTACTTATAATCCTGCAATTCTCAGTGTTTACCCAAAAGAAATGAAAACATAGGTCCACAAATTAGGTTGTACATGAATATTCATTGTACTTTTATTAATAATAGCTGAGACCCAAAAACAAGAGGAAAATGAATAAACTAATTCTGGTATATTTATACAGCACAATATGACCAAATGACAATAACAAAAAGGAATGAACTACGATTCATGCAAGAACATGGATGAACGTCAAGGACAGTGCATTGAAGAGGTGGGAGGGAAGACAGACACACAGGAAGTCCATGGTGCATGATTCCTTTTTGCAATATTCAGAAATAGGCACACAGGCAAAATCAATCTGGGCGGATAAATCAGAACAGACAAGATATTTGAAAGGAATTTTTTTTTTTCCCAAATGTAGCTCAAATGGTCAGAATTTGGCCAAAGTGAAAGTTGATATTCAGAGCCTGATAGGAATTTTTTTTTTAATCCTTTTTATTTTATGTTGGAGTATAGCTGAAAATGGGACTTCCCAGGTGGTGCTAGTGGTAAAGAGCCTGCTTGCCAATGCAGGAGACATAAGAGATGTGGGTTTGATCCCTAGGTCAGGAAGATCCCCTGGAGGAGGGCATGGTAACCCACTCCAGTATTCTTGACTGGAGAATTCCATGGACAGAGGAGCCTAGCGGGCTACAGTCCATAGAGTGGCAAAGAGTCAGACACAAAAGTGACTTAGCAGGCATACAGAGCAGATAACAATGTCCGGATAGCTTCAGATGGACAGCAAAGAGATTCAGCCATATACATACATGTATCCATTCTCCTCTGGCAAACTTCCCTTCCAAAAACCTGAAAGGAACTTTTTAAAAGCCTTCTCTTCTAAGCTAAAATGAAACTATATACCCAAAGTGAATGAAAACCATTCCAGAGACAAACAGCTCTAACTCTGGAATGTAGGTAGAATCTTTTGGTTTCTTTTTAGTTCAAGATTTTCTCCCTAATAGTGGAAAGCATATTTGAAGATAATGTAACTAGATTGGGGGTGGTGGGGTATCAGCCTTGATATCATTCAGATTGCAACCCAATTCTTTGAGAAATTAAAGGCAACTGTCCTACAACTGGTAGAACTTATATAGCAGCTTGAATCTTCACAAGAATAGGAAATATCCACCTCTCCTTTTTACCAATTCCAAAACCTCCCCCTATTCATTTCAAAAGGCTTATAGGTATTATAAAAATTCTGGTCTCAGAAAATGAAAGTCCTTCCTGAAGGAATTGATATTCTTTCTCTGAGTCTTTGTTGCTTCCCTGGTGCCTCAGATGGTAAAGCATCTGCCTGCAATGCAGGAGAAGTCAGCCGTTTGATTCCACAAATGGGAAAGATGGCAAAGTCCACCAATGGTCTCAACATTCATTTCTCCTGCTCTCTTTAGTAACAGAAATCAGGGCTTCCCCAGTGGCTCAGACAGTAAAGAATCTGCCTGCAATGTGGGAGACCCAGGTTCAATCCATGGGTTGAGAAGATCCCCTGGGGAAGGAAATGGCAACCCACTCCAGTATTCTTGCCTGGAGAATCCTCATGGACAGAGGTGCCTGGCAGGCCAAGGTACATGGGGTCGCCAACTGAGAGACTTCACTTTTCTTTCTGAGCCTTTGAGATGTAAATATTCTACCGGTTTTCCCTAGAGAGCCACCTCTTTGAAATGCAAACTTCAAGTAAGTAAATTCTTATCCGAAGGAAAAAAAAGGAGGGTCTATTTGGAAACTAGGTAAATGGAAAATCTTTAAAGCCTTCTCCATAAATATTAATAAAAAGTTTAAGCCATCAGAGCAGGTAAGCTTAATTTATTCCATTTGCCAGAAACAACATTTGAATCCAACTCTTTTGCAAACTTGTGAGTTTTTCATTATCATACTTATCTTATGGTTAAATTTTTAAAATGAAAGCTGTAAGATCTGTTTGCCCATTATTAGTGTGTTTACGTATGTATGTCACAAATGTGTGATATTTTTCGACCTTCAGAGGATACTGTCATAATTAATTTGTGTGTGTGTATGCTCAGGCTCTCAGTTGTGTCAGATTCTGTGACACCATGTACTGTCCTTCCCCCAGGTTCCTCTCTCCAAGGGATTTCCCAGGCAAGAATACTACAGTGGGTTGCCATTTCCTTCTCCAGGGATCTTCCGGACCAGGGATTTAACCTATGTCTCTGGCGTTGGCAGGTGGATTCTTTACCACTGATCCACTTGGAAAGCCCATATAAAGAGCTCTATTTAACTGACTTAAGGAGAGTTAAGTATTTGCATAAATTAAGTATAGTCTGAGGAATATAGAAATTAAGCCAAATGTTATTCAAGGTCATGTGATCTAGGACAATTTGGGAGAAAACAAACAAGTTTGTTGGCCTGATTAAAACAGGTATTCTTTAGAGTTATCAATGTTAAAAATAATGCAGACATGAAACTTTCATTCTACCTGCTGCTGCTACTGCTAAGTCGCTTCAGTCGTGTCCGATTCTGTGCGACAGCATAGATGGCAGCCCACCAGGCCCCGCTGTCCCTGGGATTCTCTAGGCAAGAACACTGGAGTGGGTTGCCATTTCCTCCTCCAATGCATGAAAGTGAAGAGTGAAAGTGAAGTCGTCCAGTCGTGTCCGACTCTTAGCGACCCCATGGATAGCTTAAGATGATGGTTAGATGTTTGGTGTTTCATGACACTTCTAAGAGTAATATAAGCATAATTGTTAAGAACTGTTGGGGCCAGTGTGAGGAAACCAAGAGAGACTCCATCCTGAAGCCTGTCATCCATCTTAAAGACTGGATGTGAACTGGGCCTGAGCCCTGACCTAGAGTGAGGAAACCATTGCTAGTGAAAACCAGGTCTCCTGGAGACTTCCCTCCCTACAGATGACAGACAGAGATTGTAGTTGAGGTCAGGCTGTCCCTATTAGATTAACCATGGAAACATCCCCTCTTGATGTATAATCATCATTCCCCTCTTTAACCTTAATTGTTTGTTCTCCTAGCACCTACTTGTTGTAAAACTCAATCATATACAAAAAAGAGGTTGCTAACACATAATCAGTCATGTAGTTGGGGAGTATAAAACTGGGCCTCTCAGAAACATCAGAGTCCTTGTTGGGAATTGATTCCCCTTGGACCCGCTGGCATAATAAACTGTACTCCACTGTCTTGAGTGTCCTCCGACGTGTGTTTTGTGACTCTGGATTCCACAATGTTTCTGGTGCATCGGCCAGGAAGCCGTTGGAGAGACAGGCCCATTGAGCCTCTGCCTGCCACTCACTTGGATGAGAGCCTCTGGGAGGAGAAGGTGCCTCCCACTCCAGATCGGCTCTTGTTTTAGTGACTTATCCTTCCAGGTGGACTTCACAAGACTGTGGACAACAGAAGGGAAGCATGCAGGTAGGTCCCACTATAGTAGTGGAAAAGGGGGCCTGATAACCAACCCCTTGAGGCTAGATGAGTCTACGGCAGCTGTGTCCTCATAGGCTCAGTGGTAAATTGTTTATTGAAGTAAGTGATACTCTGTTAACTAGGCCTGTACTGACTGACTGCCAACGTATCTTTTGTTTCCCAAGGGACTGTCCCCTTTGCCTAGGGACTCAGGGACCTCCCGAGCGTTGCTTGGGGTTGGATTGGGAACTGTGGTTTTGGACGCACGTTTGCCTGCACCAACCAGTGATAAGACAGTCTTGGATTTCACAAGGATCAGACTTGTGCAGAGAAGAGTAGGTGGAAGCCTTAATTTATTGGATCTGGTTGGCTACCAAGAGAGCAAGAGGGGCACAAGAGGTATTATACAAGGAAAGTGAGAGCAGGATGTGTAGCGGAGAATCCAAGCCTACCATTCTTGGATGCATGACTAAAAACTTCAGAAAGGGCTTTGGAGGAGACTATGGCATAAAGTTCACCCTAGACAAGCTTAAAAACTTTTGTGAGATAGACTGGCCAAGCTTTGGGGTAGGATGGCCCTCAGAGGGAACCCTAAAATTGGACAAAGTTCGGGCTGTGTACTCCGTGGTAACCAGCCAGCCAGGCCACCCAGGCCAGTTTCTGTACATTGACTCATGGCCACTAATTGCACAAAACCCACCCCCTTGGGCCCGGGTACGTTATGTTAAAAAAAGAGAAAGCAAGATTTTGCTGGTGTAGGCAGAACCCACGCAAGAAAAGCTGGAAAAAAATATATCTTGATCCAGAGGAAGAGGAGCTCCCACTTCCTCCCCCCATACTGGGGAACACAATGGGGAGTCCCAGGGCAGGAAGAGGAAATAAGAAAAGAGGGAGATTTTCCTCCCTCACCTCCTCCGGAGAAGGAGGCTCCTTTCCCTCCTATTGTGCCACCGAGTGTGATGGGAGCGACTGCACCAGCATTATACTCCCCCTCCCCGGTTCAGAAGAAGGAAAAAAGTGAGAGCCCTTGTTCAGAGGCGGCTGAGGTCTACAAAGAAACCTCAAGAGAAAGTGGTTTTGCAGATGCCTCTTAAGGAAGTCCAAGCAGCACCACAGGTGGGGTCAGACTGGCCCATTCACCCTGGCTCCCCTTCTCTTTACTACCAGCTGTTCTCTGTAGACAAGGAAAGGGGGCTATTAATTGCAACTGACAAAAAGATGAAAAATAAAGAGGAAATTCTGCTGCTGTTGGAAGCAGTGTGGGAACCCACTGCAGTGGCCACCAGTGGTTGGACACACCTCAGGCAAAAGGGAACTGGCCGACCGAGTGGCAAAGCAAGCGGCCACCCAGGACAAGAGAGCAACAAAACTTACGGAGACGCCTGTGGTGTCTCGCCTACTAACCGCCCAAATGGTCCCAGTCTATGACAAGGGCAAAAAGCCACCTGGGCATGAACTGAGCAAGATTTTAGCTTGCTATTTTGTCATACCATGTCTAATAGCCTTGTGTGCAGATGTAAGCCACTGATGCCTAACCTGTGCCAAGAATAACCTGTCTCCCAAGGAGACCGCTCCTTCTGAGATACAAATTAAAGGGGACCGCTCCATTTAAACATCTAGAAGTGGACTTCACTGAGGTAAATCCATGCTGAGGATACAAACATTTGCTGGTTATAGTATGTACTTTTACAGGATGGGTAGAAGCTTACCCCACTAAGACTGAAAAAGCTAAGGAAGTGGCCCAATTCTTGCTGAGAGACATTATTCCTAGGTTTGGGTTCCCTCTGAGTATAGAATCAGATAATGGGCCCGCATTTGTGGCTGAATTACTCCAACTGATCTGTAAAGCAGTAAATATTAAGTGGAAACTACATACAGCATACAGGCCACAAAGCTCAAGAATGATTGAGAGAATGAACCAGATCATCGAGGTGACTTTGGCAAAATGGGTGCAAGAAACTGGCACCCCCCTGGATGGATGTGCTGCCATTAGTGTTAATGAGGATCAGAATAACCCCCACACAAGTATTCCCCCTATGAGATAAAGTTTGGGAGGCCTTCCCCACTTATTCAGGAAGTAAAGGGAAATTTATTACAAAGAGGAGGGATGGTGGTGTGTCACGGCAACTGGAACAGTTGAGGAAGGTGATCCATGACATCACCCCTTATGTTCAAAAAGAAAGAATTCCCTTTTCTTTACGTACTACTGTACACCCATAATCATCAGGAGATTTAGTATGCATAAAAGATTGAAAGTGGCAGACATTATCCCCCACCTGGAAAGGGTCATACACTACTGTACTAACCATTCCCACTGCAGTTAAAGTTGCAGGTATTAATTACTCCCTAGATTCACCACACCCAGCTCAAGATAGCAGCAGAGGAAAAGGGACCTTGGACTGTTCATCCTGACCTGAAGGAACCACTGAAGACCCGACTTGTCTTTGATCAGTGGCCACAGATCCAGGATGTAGCCGCTGCGAACAATTCTGCTGTTCCTGATCAGCAGGATGATCCTACCGGGACTGCAAACTCAGGATAATGTGTTCCTGTCCTGGGCCCACTCATATACAAACTTCCATAATACTTCTAATTGTTAGGTTTGTGGGGCCATGCCTTTGTCAGTGATGGATGGACTTTCTTCATGGGTGTCTCCCCTATGCAGAACGGACTTTAGCTCCCTCTGCTCATTTTTGAGACAGCAATGAGAGGCATTTGCTTCCTTGGTAACTACAACCTGTCACTTCTTACTTGGTGTAACCTGGACTTTAATCAAATTGATCAAGGCCATGAGGTGACATTTGAGGTAAATGCAAGCCTTAAAAAAATGACCAAAGCCTATACTTTTTACTTAAAAAAAAAAAAAAAAAAAAAAAAGAATGAGAACTCAATGGCTAGTCAGAAGGGCAATCCATCAGGTAATCTGAACAATTTTACCAGATATGGGATGAGTATTTTTCGATGATTTCAGAAAAAGGTCAACTTATCGTCCCTGCCCCTATCTGTTGGGAACAAAAGGAACAAGAAGTTGGATTTGGTGACCATTCCTTGGATTCAAAACAATTAAAATATGTGTGATACTTGTCCTCTGAGCAATGTGAACAAATATTAGAGGTCTCTTATTGCCTAAATTTACCAGCTCAATGGCCTGGCTCAGACTAGAAGTACAACCCTGGGATCCAATGGGTGGCCCCTAATGGCACCCAATGGCTGTGTGGATCAAATTTATGGCCTTGGCTTCCAGTTGGTGCGGTCAGCTACTGCACATTAGGATTTGCCTTTGCTCATGGAAGTATTAAACCATCTTTATAACAAGCCCCAGTAAATTCTCCTTATTGACATGTTGGGTGCAGAGACATTACTTTGTTAACAAAGGTCTGTCTAGTCAAGGCTATGGTTTTTCCAGTGGTCATATATGGATGTGAGAGTTGGACTATAAGGAAAGTTGAGCGCCCAAGAATTGATGCTTTTGAACTGTGGTGTTGGAGAAGACTCTTGAGAGTCCCTTGGACTGCAAGGAAATCCAACCAGTCCATCCTAAAGGAGATCAGTCCTGGGTGTTCATTGGAAGGACTGATGTTGAAGCTGAAACTCCAATACTTTGGCCACCTCATGCGAAGAGCTGACTCATTGGAAAAGACCCTGATGCTGGGAAAGATTGAGGGCAGGAGGAGAAGGGGATGACAGAGGATGAGATGGTTGAATGGCATCACCGGCTCAATGGGCATGGGTTAGGGTGGACTCCAGGAGTTGGTGATGGACAGGGAGGTCTGGCGTGCTGCAGCTCATGGGGTTGCAAGGAGTCGGACATGACTGAGGGACTGAACTGAACTGAACAGGTTGGGTGGGCAAGGTCTGTGGTGATTAAAATAAAAGCTCTAACTAACTTCATGAAACAGGCCCTCCTGGACAACGCAAAGGCAATCCAAGCTTTAAATGAAGAACAATTATAAATGAGAAAGGCAATGACTCAAAATCGGATGGCTTTAGACATGCTTACAGCTGCCAAGGAGGGACCTGTGCTATAAGTAAAACTGAATGTTGTGTACATATCCTTGATTTACCTGGCAATATACCAGCCATTCTAGACTACATGATAAACCAGGTAGAAGCGATGTCTAATGATAATCCTTCTTTTTAGACGTTGGTATTTTCTTGGATTGGAGATTGGTTGGCAATTTCTTGGTGATTGGTAGAAAAATCTTTTGTAATTATTTTGTTAATCATTATATTGTTAATTTTGGGGCCTTGTATTCTCCAGTGTATAACTTGATGTGTAACCTCCAGACTGGCAGCCCTGCTGCAGTTACATAGTCCCCATGTGCAGTACTTACCCATGACTGATGCCCATCATTAAAGATAAGATGAGTATCAAGAGGCAGGAATGTTGGGACCAGTGTGAGAAAAGCAGTAGAGACTCCATCTTGAAGCCTGTCATCCATCTTAAAGACTGGACGTGAACTGGGCCTGAGCCCTGACCTAGAGTGAGGAAACCATTGCTAGTGAAAACCAGGTCTCCTGGAGACTTCCCTCCCTACAGATGACAGACAGAGATTGTAGTTGAGGTCAGGCTGCCCCTGTTAGATTAACCATGGAGACATCCCCCCTTGATGTATAACCATCATTCTCCCCCTTTAACCTTAACTGTTTGTTCTCCTAGCACCTACTTGTTGTAAAACTTAATCATATACAACAAAGAGATTGCTAACATATAATCAGTCATGTAGTGGGGGGTATAAAACTGGGCCTCTCAGAAACATCAGGGTCTATGTTGGGAACTGATTCCCCTTGGACCCACTGGCATAATAAACTGTATTCTACTGTCTTGAGTGTCCTCTGAGGTGTTTCGTGACTCTGGATTCCACAACAGAATAACTATATTAAGTAGATGTATTGAAGGTAAAAGTTCATAAATGAACTTTTCAATGATAACTTTGCTTCATGATATGTCTACTTAAAAAATAGTTTTCGAAAACTTTTTGGTAATTTGAAACCTCAAAGTTATACTGAAATAAGTTAAATGATGGATATTGTGAATGAAATATATTGCCTGCTATATCATAAACAAAGGATGTTGAAGCCATCAAGCCATCACATTACAGATGCCCTAATGGTGAGCCCTGAGGGAACTCAGGGTAGAATCATAATGCCTGCCATCAAACCACCCAACTTTGCAGCCGCTCCAGTGCAAACTCAGGGTGAGAAAACACAGAAAACAGGTCATAGAGAGAGCTGAGGTGTACATCAAAAGAATGATTTCAGTGAGCCCAGACTCTTGGATTTCCCCACACATAGAAAAGTGGTAAATTCCTTAACTTGAGATATCTGATTTTCAATTAACAGTAATCTTTTGATGTTCCAACTATCTGGTCTTTGTTACAAAAACTCCTATATATATCCTGGCTCCTCCCTTCGAGTCCTTTGGACAGGAAGGAGATCAAATCAGTCAATCCTAAAGGAAATTAACCATGAATAGTCATCAGTAGGACTGATGCTGAAGCTGAAACTCCAATACTTTGGCCACTTGATGCAAAGAGCCAACTCATTGGAAAAGATACTGATCCTGGGAAAGATTGAGGGCAGGAGGAGAAGGGGACAACAGAGGAGAGATGGTTGGACAGCATCACTAACTCAACGGACATGAGTTTGAGCAAATTCTGGGAGACAGTGAAGGACAAAGAAGACTGGTGTGCTGCAGTTCATGGGGTCGCAAAGAGTTGGGCATGACACAGCAATTGAACAACAACAATTCTTTCCTCTTCAGAGCAGTCTCTCAGAGCTAGCTGAGAGGCTTACTCCTGAGGAAATCCTCAGTTTTGTCAACAAAATAAAACATAGCTCTCAGCTTTTACACTGTGAAATTTTTTTCAGTAGACAACATTCACTGAATATCTACATCATTTCCAAATAACATAAAATACTGAAACATTAATTACTAAATATGGGTTTATTCACATTTGACTTCCTATTGCAAAAGAACTAAAGATATTTGGGTTTACTGGCAAATGTTTTGTTTCACATTGAAAAATTTACTGTGAAGAAGTATATACTTCTAGAAATCGCGAAATGTATTTACAAATTTGTCAATTCACAGAATGTTAGGGTAACAGTGTACAACTTCTTATTTTTTAGTTTTACTAGGAATTAATGATTTAAAAATTCTAATTAATATATATAACTAAAACTATTATAAAAAAAAAAATTCCCTAGTGGCTCAGATGCAAAGAATCTACATGCAGTGTGGGATACCTGCAGCTTGATCCCTGGGTTGGGAAGATCCCCTGGAGAAGGGAATGGCTACCCACTTCAGTATTCTTGCCTGGAGAATTCCACAGACAGAGGAGACAGGTGGGCTACAGTCCATGGGGTCACAAAGAGTCAGACACGACTGAGCAACTAACACTTTCACTCACTAGAAATAATAAGGGAAAAATCTCTTTGCAAGGAAAGTAGCGTGTGGTTTTGGTACAAAAATGGATGAGGTATGGAATGTGTTTTTGTTAAGGGAAAAAGAGAGTAATTTTGTCCTTAAAGTAAAACAACTGATTGTTTCAGAATGAGCAATAGGGGGAAAAACATAAAACAAAATCTGAATTAAAAAGTTACAAGAGGTCTGTGGAAAAGGAATCTTAGGAAATTAAATTTTATATATGGTTAATCTAGCTAAGATTAGAATGACTTGATTTAAGCTTTCTTTAAAAATGCATTTTAATAACAAAAGTATACTGGTGCAAAATTAGATTTTGGGTTTCTCTCTGTTAAAAGACAAACTTCTCTTTAGATTATTGGTCTGCTTTTAAAAAAATATTGTAAACAGGATTCACCTTTACCTTGTAAGTAATCTTCCTGGAAAACAAAGATTTTGTGTCTCACCAAAAAGATTGATTCTGCTCCACACTGTCTTTATTGGGCCTTTGATTACTTAAGAAAACCCAGTCTTTTCAGTACTAAAAATAGCTATTTCGTTTACAAATAGTCAGTCTTCTGTATTTACCTTTAAAATCTTCTATTGTCACTTTAAATAATTAAGTATTATTTCTTCCGTGATGCTGTTTTGTCAAATGATAAAAGCTTTGACACTTGACTAGTTCCAAAAAATGAAATTCTAAATGAAGTCTTTTTGATCTCGAACTAACTTTGGGATTTTCCAGATGGCCACCAGAATATTTCAAAAAAATTATTCTCTCTTCTTATAAAAATAGACATGTTGAGCTAATTGACATGTAAAATCACATTAGAAGTATTATCAATTAAGAAGTGAAGTTTAAACTTCTAAGGTTATATTTGTATGGGTATATTTTATTAATAAATGTTCCAGAAATTATATAAAATCTCTAAAAATATGATATGTCATAGTATGGTGCTATCAGGCATAATCCCACTTATTTTAAAATGTTATTTCACAGAAATAACCAATTTGCTTGTCAATTTCATTGTAATAAGCTCTCATGAGATCTTTAACCATGGGCCTTTTTAAGTCTTTTGTTATCTACAGATGGTTCTAGTTTTATTTTGATGCTTTTGCAAAAGAGAGCTTTAAGAAAAGGACTCTACCCAAATTGCTTGACCAACTGACATCACTGCCAAATTACCAGGTGTCACAACTTGGGTATGTATTTCACAACTTAAGAAGGCTTGACCTGACATCTGGTCTATGCAAACACTGTGCTAAGTCACTTCAGTCGTGTCTGACTCTGTGTGACCCTATGGACTATAGCCTGCCAGTTTTCTCTGTCCATGAGATTCTCCAGGCAAAAATACTGGAGTGGGCTGCCATTTCCTTCTCCAGGGGGTCGTCTCAACCCAGGGATCAAACCCACGTCTTCTATATCTCCTGCCTTTTCAGGCGGGTTCTTTACCACTAGTGCTTCCTGGGAAGTGAACACTGAAAGTGAAAGTTGCTCAGTTGGGTTTGACTCTTTGTGACCTCATGGAGTGTAGCCAGCCAGGCTTCTCTGCCCATGGAACTGTTCGGGCCAGAACACTGGAGTGGGTAGCCATTCCCATCCCCAGGAGATCTTCCCAGTTCAGGGATTGGACCCAGGTCTCCTGCACTGCAGGCAGATCTTTACCATCTGAGCTACCAGGGAAGCCCCAGACACTGTAGACCTGGATATCAAATTGACTGGGAACAAAAGTAGCAAACATCAAGGCAGACTGCTTCTTCCCAAGACACTGGCTCAGGAGGATCAGGAACATTTCCTGTCACTCCTCCTCTTCGCTCTGACCTACTTTTCCTAACTCGTATAGCAGGAGAGTCTTTATGATTCCTTTGTCCACTTATTGTCTCTCCCTGGCCTGGAAACATTTTTCACATATCTCAGGCCATTACAAAGGAGGATAATCCAAACTCCAACCAACTGTTGGATTTCCTATGATGCTGGTAATCATGTAGTTCTTTCTGTCCATCATAAGCCTCTCCCTAATTTACAACCCTCAATTTCTCTGCAATAAGCTTTCTGGATACATATTTCTAGGGAAGTGGAGACAGTTACACAAAACGCATAAACAAGTCAACTGGCTTAAAGAAGTAACCACACATACACACAGACATCCACCCCTACCTCCATAGGATCACTTCTTGATTTTCATGATTCTAGCTGGTTTGGGTCTCAGAAGCATTCTCCAAACTGTGGACATTATTTTGTTGCTAATAATTAGTATTATCTCCTTTACATGCTATATTCTCTAATATTGACCAGCCAACTGATGGTCTCTAACTAGAACAACAAAAGAGAAGAGAATAATGTAACCAGCTCGAAGAACAGGAGCATGATAGTCACTGTGAATACTGACTGCACTGAGACCTAAGAGGCCACGGTAGCCGAGTCATGCTAAGATGGATGTTTTTGATCAAACCATTTGAATCGAAAAGTGAATGATCAGACTATTGAAAATAACTTTCCAGGCCCAAGATGGAGCTGGTCCTGCCCAGGGTACTGTATCAGCAAATCAAAACTTAGATAACATTTCTGTCCCTATAAAGTGCTCTGCTTAATCAGAAGCATAGTATATCTAGTCAGCCCATCTCTGACCAGCAAACCAACTCTGGGCCTTTTCACTCCAAACAAAGTTGGCTAAGTAGCCCCAGCCAATCAGATATTTTTCTATTTTTCTCTTCCTTGTTTTCTTATTCTTTATTCTATAAAAGCTCCCTGCCTTCCATTTCACTTTTCAGTTCTCTGAAAGGAGATTGACTGTTCACTTCATGAAGTATTAAAATTTGTCCATATCATCTGAATTGTTCTCTTTAATATTATTTTTAATGGTTATAAGGTACTTGCATAATTTTTCAATAAATGATAACTACCATTATAGTATCCTTTTACAATTCTCAGAAACAAAAGTTATTTGGGGATAAAATTTTATCAATGTCCAGTTTTTATTGTAAAGAATTTTCTTCAATGATTGTGCTTTGTGCTTCCCTGGTGGCTCAGCTGGTAAAGATTCTGCCTGCAATTTGGGAGACCTGGGTTCAATCCCTGGGTTAGGAAGATCCCCTGGAGAAGAGAAAGGTTACCCACTCCAGTGTTCTGGCCTGGATAATTCCATGGACTGTATAGTCAATGGGGTCACAAAGAGTCAACATGAATGAGAGACTTTCACTTTGTATATCACATGTATACAGTTGTCATATGTTTGAGAAAATGATTCTTAGACCATATGATAAAATAATTAAGTACTGATCTATAGCTAGTAATAAGAGAAGGTTTTCCGACTCCTCCTCAGAATCTGGTGATCAAAATGTCCCCCGTTTAAAGGAACTGGTAACAAGAGTGAAATGACACATATCACTGCTGTACCTGGTGGGTTAGCTTGCATCTCAGCTCTGCGGGCAGACTGGAGATAGAGTTGGTGTCTTTCACAATATGGGAAGTTCTAAGAATTCTTTGTGAGAAGCTTCTGATTTTATTCCCTGGAATATGGGAGAATAGCTGTGGCAAACATCCAGGGGCTTTTTATCCCAGCAAGTCCTAACATATTTTAACTATTTCAGAAGACTCTGTGGTAGGTCAAGTTCCCCAGGGAAAAGACTCTGAAGCTCTGAAATTGCATGCAAGAGTCTTTAGGGATAGCTTTTAGGATTGGGTCAAGACAGAGACTAGCTGTAATGCGTGCACAGAGGACTAGCACTAACCCTGCTAGTCCTGTGGGGAGCTCTGGGGCTCGTCCTGCCTTGAAGCTTGAGGACAAGGCATTAGGCGCAGGCTGTCCCTGGGGAAGGTTCATGGCCTTGAGCATGGTAGCATTGATGGCCAAGGGCAATTCCTATAGGAGAATCAATGATTCGGCTGCCACCCTTCCAGCTGCTGGAAGAATGAGTACCTCATTGTTGAAGGGGGTTCTGAGCAGAGCATCACCAGCTCTTTCCTATAGCCACAGAGATTCTGAACCTCTCCCTAAAAGGGACCAATGACTACATGGCCAAAATTAAACTAAAGCATCTTTTACCGCTGTTCTTGTTGCTGCTGTTTATAGCGTATCTGTGATTTTCTGGAAGATATAAATTTCTACTGCCTAAACAAAATTATCTTTTATACGGACACTTTCTGATACTTAGAATAGACCAGAAGGGAAATCCCACGTCTGGGGGGAAATGCATTTCTCTATCCAGAGAGATCCCCACATGCCACTCTGAGCATCTCAGACTTGATATGGCTCACTTTAGGGGAAGACTTCCTGCAGTTAAGAAACTATGATCTCAGAGTTTGGATTTTAAATTAAAGCTCTGTTTGTTGATACAGCTGACAGTGATTTGGGGGAGGGAGGTTGGTAATGCCCACATGGGCAAAATATACTGGTTTCTGCTCCTGATCTGAAATTTAACAAATATATCTTACATGTTACAGAAGCCACAAGCTGATGTGTGGCCTGTGGAATGAAGCCTATGAAGGTGGTGAAGTAGATTCAGAGGCAGAGAGATGAGAACAGCCTGTCCATCCCTGGTATGTAAGGGTGGTGCCCAAGCAGGGAGACAGATGGCTTTTCTGTCCCAAAAAACAGCTGCTTTGGAATTTCTGTGGTTAGGATCTTGGGGGAGAGCTAATACAATGAGGAAGATGTAAAGAGTAAACTGAACAATAAAATAAGAGAGAAGAGTCTTACAGAGACAGAGAAAGAAGGAATAAAGGAAAGAATTATATTTTTCCCTCCTTTGGTCAATAATAACAAGATAAATTTCAGCACAAATAGAGAGAGAGGTAGCATAAAATTATTACTATTTTGTCATCACAGCCTCTGCCTCGTTTGCAAGCTGAGTTTGATGATGAAATATGATGATGATGATGATGATGATGAAGCCAATGGAGGAAATGAAAAACGGTGAAGAGGAAGAGTAGGTAAAAACAGAGAAGGGGGAGATTTAGAACCAAAAATCACAGCTGAAACAGGAAATAAAGGATGGCTCCCTCAGAGCCCATGAACTTGGCTCAAGATCTTCTATTGGAAAGTTTTTTAAAAATTTGCAAATTTCTGCTGAAAAATTTTGAAGAAATGAAGGGTCAAGGTTAAAACATCTGGTTTAGCAGAAAAGGGATGGCATCTGCAGTGAGAATATTTGTTTCAGAGTCCATCTTGTCATTTAATAGCCACCTAATTGTGGTTCCATCATTAATCTCCCCAAGTCTTATCTATGAAATGGAGCCCAGAGAGTTGACATAAAATTCAATCAATAAAAATGAATAACAACATTTTGTACTCTGTGCTACACAAACTTAATACCAGATTCTTAAAGAGATAAGGAATTTTTGTGATTGATTCTCTGAATCAATAAGAATTCAAATACTTTTTTTTAAATTTAGGTTTATTGCAAAACACTTGAAAAAGGATTTTAAATTTCTTTCATCTCTGAGTTGATGAGATAATACTTCCTCTCTTAAGCACTAACCAATGATGGACATTCATTCAAGCAAATTGAGAGAGAGAGTTGGAGAAGGAAATGGCAACCCACTCCAGTATTCTTGCCTGGAAAATCCCATGGACAGAAGAGCCTGATAGGCTATAGTCCATGGGGTCACAGAGTTGGACACAACTGACAAACTTCACTTTCTTTCATTCTTTGGTAAATTTTAAACTTGATATAGATTAGCATTTACCAAATTCAAGTTGTCCTTGAATTTTGTCCAAACTTTTGAAGGAGGTCAGCATTATCTTCATTACTCCCACCATAGTTTGGCCTCAGGTCAAACAACAGGGACCGAACACAGCCCTGCCAATCAACAGAATTGGATTAAAGATTTTCTGAGCATGGCCCGGCCCATCAGAACAAGACTCAGTTTTCCCCTCACTCAGTCTTTCCCATCAGGAAACTTCCATAAGCCTCTTATCCTTCTCCATCAGAGGGCAGAGGGAATGAAAACCACAATCACAGAAAACTAACCAATCTGATCACATGGACCACAGCCTTGTACAACTCAATGAAACTCTGAGCCATGCCCTGTAGGGCCACCCAAGACAGACGAGTCATGGTGGAGAGTTCTGACAAAACCTGGTCCACTGGAGAAGGGAATGGTAAACCACTTCAGTATTCCTGCCTTGAGAACCCCACAAACAATATGAAAAGACAAAAAGATGGGACACTGAAAGATGAATTCCCCAGGTTGATAGGTGCATAATATGCTACTGGAGAAGAGTGGAGAAATAACTTCAGAAAGAATGAAGAGACAGAGCCAAAGCAAAAACAACACCCAGCTGTGGATGTGACTGGTGATAGAGTAAAGTCCAATGCTGCAAAGAGCAATATTGCATAGGAACCTGGAATGTCAGGTCCATGAATCAAGGCAAATTGGAAGTGGTCAAACAGGAGATGGCAAGAGTGAACGTCAACATTTTAGGAATCAGTGAACTAAAATGGACTAGAATGGGTGAATTTAACTCAGATGACCATTATATCTACTACTGTGGGCAAGAATCCCTTAGAAGAAATGGAGCAGTCATCATAGTCAGCAAAAGAGTCTGAAATGCAGTACTTGGATGCAATCTTAAAAATGACAGAATGATCTCTGTTCATTTCCAGGGCAAACCATTCAATATCACAGTAATCCAAGTCTACGCCCCAACCAGTAATGCTGAAGAAGCAAAAGTTGAATGGTTCTATGAAGACCTACAAGACTTTCTAAAGCAAACACTCCAAAACGATGTCCTTTTCATTATAGGAACTGGAATGCAAAAGTACAAGAGATATGTGGAGTAACAGGCAAATTTGGCCTTGGAGTACAGAATGAAGCAGGTCAAAGGCTAACTGAGTTTTGCCAAGAGAACACATTGCTAATAGCAAACACCCTCTTCCAATAACACAAGAGATGACTCTACACGTGGATATCATGAGATGGTCAATACTGAAGTCAGATAATATTCTTTGCAATCAAAAATGGAGAAGCTCTATGCAGTCAGCAAAAAAAGACTGGGAGTTGACTGTGGCTCATACAATGAACTCCTTATTGCCAAATTCAGACTTCAATTGAAGAAAATAGGGAAAAACACTAGGCCATTCAGGTATGACCTAAATCACATCCCTTACGATTAAACAGCAGAAGTGACAAATAGATTCAAGGGATTAGATCTGATAGACAGAGTGTCTGAAGAACTACAGATAGAGGGTCATGACAGTATAGGAGGCAGTGATCAAGACCATCCCCAAGAAAAAGAAATGAAAAAACGCAAAATGGTTGTCTGAGGAGGCCTTACAAATAGCTGAGAAAAAAGAAAAACATGTGAAAGGCAAAGGAGAAAAGGAAAGATATACCCATTTGAATGCAGAGTTCCAAAGAATAGCAAGGAGAGATAAGAAAGCCTTCCTCAGTGATCAGTGCAAAGAAATAGAGGAAAACAATAGAATAGGAAACACTAGAGATCTCTTCAAGAAAATTAGAGATACCAAGGGAACATTTCATGCAAAGATGGGCTCATAAAGGACAGAAATGGTATGGACCTAACAAAAGCAGAAGATATTAAAAAGAGGTAGCAAGAATACACAGAAGAACTATACAAAAAAGGTCTTCATGACCCAGATAACCTTGATGGTGTGATCACTCACCTAGAGCCAGACATCTTGGAATGTGAAGTCAAGCGGGCCTTAGGAGGCATCACTATGAACAAAGCTAGTGAAGGTGATGAAATTCCAGTTGAGCTACTTCAAATCCTAAAAGATGATGCTGTGAAATTGCTGCACTCAATATGCCAGCAAATTTGAAAAACTCAACAATGGCCACAGGACTGGAAAAGGTCAGTTTTCATTCCAATCCCAAAGAAAGGCAATGCCAAAGAATGTTCAAACTACCACCAATTGCATTCATCTCACATGCTAGCAAAGTAATGCTCAAAATTCTCCAAGCCAGGATTCAACAGTCCATGAACCATGAACTTCCAGATGTTCAAGCTGTATTTAGAAAAGGCAGAGGAACCAGAGATCAAGTTGCCAACATCCGTTGGATCATCAAAAAAGCAAGAGAATTCCAGGAAAACATCTACCTCTGCTTTATTGACTACATTAAAGCCTTTGATTATGTGGGTCACAACAAACTGTGGAAAATTCTTCAAGAGATAGGAATACCAGACCACCTGACCTGCCTCCTGAGAAATCTGTATGAAGTCCAAGAAGCAAGAGTTAGAACTGGACATGGTACAATAGACTGGTTCCAAATTGGGAAAGGAGTACATCAAGGCTATATATTGTCACCCTGCTTATTTAACTTATATGCAGAGTACATCATGTGAAATGCTGGGCCGGATGAAGCACAAGCTGGAATCAAGATTGCTGGGAGAAATATCAATAACCTCAGATATGCAGAAGACACCACTCTTATGGCAGAAAGTGAAGAAGAACTAAAGAGCCTTGTGATGAAAGTGAAAGAGGAAAGTGAAAAAGTTGGGTTAAAACTCAACTTTCAGAAAACTAAAATCATGGTATCTGATGCCATCACTTCATGGCAAATGGATAGGGAAACAATGGAAACAGTGACAGACTTTATCTTTGGGGGCTCCAAAATCACTGCAGATGGTGATTGCAGCCATGAAATTAAAAGACATTTACTCCTTGGAAGAAAAGTTATAACCACTCCAGACAGCATATTAAAAAGCAGATACATTGCTTTGCCAACGGTCCATTTAGTCAAAGTCATGGTTTCTCCAGTAGTCATGTATGAATGTGATAGTTGGACTATAAAGAAAGCTGAGCACCAAAGAATCGATGCTTTGAACTTTGGTGTTGGAGAAGACTCTTGCGAGTCCCTTGGACTGCAAGGAGATCCAACCAGTCCATCCTAAAGGAAATCAACCCTGAATGTTCATTGGAAGGACTGATGCTGAAGCTGAAACTCCAGTACTTTGGCCACCTAATGTGAAGAACTGACTCATTAGGAAAGACTCTGATGCTGGGAAAGATGAAGGCAGGAGGAAAAGGGGAGATTGTTGGACGGCATCACCAACTAGATGGACATGGGCTTAAGTAAGCTTGGGAGTTGGTGATGGACAGGGAAGCCTGCCGTTCTGTAGCTTATGGGGTCGCAAAGAGTCGGACATGACTGAGCGACTGAACTAAGTTGTCCTTATGGCTTATGTCAATAAAATTAAACCTCCTTTGGAAATCTCCATCAAAAAGTATGTGTTCATTTTTCAAGTATAACTGTTGTAATGTTCCCAATAATGGCTCTATAGCAATGCAGGATCATCAGCTTAAACTACTTTTGAATCAACCAGGGGAGTTTCATTAGGAACAGCTTTGTTATTGTGACAAATACATTTGGATTTTTTCAGCTCTTTCAGAAGTGATCACCAGTAGAAATGGTGTCTTCAGTTAACCTATTCCTTACTACAAGAGAGAAGTAGGATTCTCTTTTAGCCACTGATTTCTGGAGAAATTTGGAGATGAACACATTTTCATTTGCCTTTCAGCTGAACTTCTGCTCCTCAGATTTTGACCATCACCTGGGGAAGGTAAGTAGTCACTTCTTTGCACTCACATAAGTGAGCACTCATTGTCCGTATTCTCCCATCTTGCTTCTTTACTTCTGCATTCAATATTTCTCCCTGACCCAGAATACATCAGTACTTAAATGCTGACACAATTAAGTGATTAACACAAAACACTTCTCAACTCTTCTTTTCCCCAATTAATTCGCTATTTTTGGAAGACCTTCAAGAAAGATGTTGTGCCTCCACAAAGATAACAGCTAGATAATGAATATACCAAAAAAAAAAAAAAAGAAGGCAAAAATTTTCACATACAGATCCTTGTAAAATAAGAATGACATCTGGATGCCATAAGGTAGATTTTTCATTTGCTGGTAAAATGTCTCTTGGTTCTTCTATTATAGAACCATAAAGCAAGGGATGCTGTTACAACTCACCTGTTCTCCAGAGCAACTCTGTCTAGTCTGGGTCTATGCTTAACCTGCTTTAAGTAAAATGTTAACCAGTAGAGAAGGTTTGGTATTCCCAGTGCAGAAAATTCACATCAGTGACAAGTCATGGTCACTATTAACCACCAAAAGGTGCTTCTTTCCATATGGAATAGATTCTAAGAAATTTTATTTTTCATTTAAAGCTCTGTGAATTATATTCAGAATAAAATAAAAAGAATCTTCTAAGATTCCAAGTGGTCTGAAAAACCCATTTATATGACAGCATAAAGACTGAGTGAAGCATTTTTCTCCTCCCAGGGTTCTGTTCATTTTCAGTCAATGCCTATTTCTTATGATGTCCTGGGACTTCAAGGTGTCATCCTCAGATAGTAATCTGAACCTGATTTTGCACTCAAGAAGCTACTTTGCTGTACATCAGCATATTTTGCTCTTAAGTCAGGTCTGACGAGGGCACTCCCTGTGTTATTCCCCCTGCAGTCAATGCCTCTGGAAACTGCACATTCTCAAGCAGGAATCTTTTTCATGCTTCTGGGCTGGTGTTTATGTGACTCCCTCAGTTTAAAATGTTCCCACTTCCTCCAATTCTGAAAGAATTTAAATACTTTAAGTCTGACTCAAATGCCATCTCCTTTCTAGAATTCTCCCTCATTCCCCACAATAAGAATGAATTGTTCCTACTTCTGCACTCTCTGCAGCATATTATTTGTCCCTCTATTTTGTACCTATCCATCTTCCCTTTTCTTATACTTAGTTAATTTCACATCTGTTTCCTTTTTCCAGCAGAAACACATAAATACTTCTGGGGATCCCAGATAAAATAGGACAGATGGAAATAAGACTTGGTTGAAACCAAATTCATATTATCCTTTGATCAAGAAGGCTTTTTATTTAAACCAATAGTCTAGGTGTTCTTTTGTTTTGTTCTTTGATTTCACATCTAGAATTTTCCAAAGAAACACATTTTTCTTTTCCTTTTTTTTGGGGGGGTGTAAAATTTCTTTTTTTAATATAAATTTATTTATTTTAATTGGAGGCTAATTACTTTACAATATTGTATTGGTTTTGCCATACATCAACATGAATCCACCACGGGTGTACACGTGTTCCCCATCCTGAACACCCCTCCCACATCCCTCCCCATACCATCCCTCTGGGTCATCCCAGTGCACCAGCCCCGAGCACCCTGTATCATGCATCGAACCTTGACTGGCCATTCGAGAAACACATTTTTCATGTCTCCTGACATTATTTTGCCTCGTGCTGTACTGGAGACATTGCAGAGATTAAAAATACAAAGTCCTGTTTTTGAGAGTTGCTCATAACTCAGGAAATCAAGCAAAAATTCCTCTATCCATCTCAGAAAGCCAAAAGCAGGACTCTAACCCAGAAGGACAGCAATTCAGGGATGCTTATTTTATTCTCACCCGCTGACTCCATGACAGAGGGATACAGCCTGTATCCCTCATGATCAACTCCTCTTACAAGTATTGAACACTCTTGACCCCAAATAAACTCTTTACAAAAGCAGATTCCAATCCAAAGAGAAAAAAAACAGCACCTAGAGGCTAAACATACTAAAGACAATATTTGTGTTTTATGCCATATCATGAACATCAAAAATGCAAGGTTATACAAAACCTAGAGTGGACAAAGGAACAGGGCCCAACCCGCCACCCGCCTCCTCACTCATTTCTGTAGGGTTTTACTTTTTCCTAGAACCTTCCTCAAATAAACAGCTTATCTGTTTGTATTCCTCAAAGTGAAAGTTGAGACAAAATTTTTCATGGAATTTGCTCATGAGAGATGTTGTTCTTACCTGTGTTCTTACTCTGTAATCACCCCAAGAGCAAATGGTGAGTGTAGAATATAGTATCAGAGCAGAACACCAAATCTGAGGTGCACAGATACATGCATCTTCCCTATTGACAAAGCACATTATTTTTCTTATAATTGTTTTAGCAACAAAAGCAATCTTTGCACAGTTCTCCTAAACTGGGAAATTCACCTCCTACTCTATGGTAATTGATCTCTCCATCAACTAAAGAAGGGGCCGAAAAAATCACCTGCTCTCCTGTCACTGATCATGCTACTCCTCCTTCCCTGCCTAATCAAATTCAAGTTCCTTACTTAAAAGAAAAGCAATGTGAGTTTAGCCTGCGTGCTTTGCCTTTGCTAACTGGCCAGACCACAGGGTAATGCTAATGTTTAGGCAGCCTCTATGTCAAATTATGAGGTACATTTGGAACATTTGATGTCTACACCCTGTGGAGAATTAGAAATATCTGCTATGACCTCAGGAAATGTCTGTAGAGGATGTACACTCCCAAATAAAAAGCAAGTCTGAATAAGAGCAAATACTGGAAAGGTATTAAATCATCCAGGTTAACACATTAAATGTAATTGCAATTTCAGTCAAAATACCAATGGAAAATTCTTTTTTTTTTTTTTACAATTATTCTAAAATTTTCCTGAAAGAATGACCTTTTAAAATATCCAAGAAAAGAGTTTTAAATAATAAGATAAAGATGAAAACAATAAGAAGAGGGAATTCATTCAAGTTATTAAACCATATTATGAAATAATAATAATTTAAACAGTGGTAGAAAGCTTGCAATAAATAGATAAAGTGAACAGAATTTAAAGTTCAGAAACAAAGGCAAGTTCATATAAAATATGGTATATGAAAGGGATCATGGCAAATCACTAGAGAAATAATGGCTTATTTAGATACTTAGCTAGATGTAAACAAGAATGTTTTCTTTCCTCATAACACATGAAGTTAAATCCCAAACAAACTCAAGAACTAAACAACAGCACTGTTTTAAAAATCTGGTAGAAAATATGAACATTTTTTAGATCTTGGGACACAGAAGTTCTCAAATATTTAAATATAGAATCAATAAAATATATTAATAACAGTGACAGATCTGGCAGAAAAAGCAAACCACTGAATGTCAACAATGCCATCCACAAAAATTAAAAGCAAATGGAAAATTCACATACACACAAAGATTGTAAAAGAAAATTCATGACAGAAAAAAAGATTTTTTTTAACTATAAAGCACTTCAAAATCAGCAACAGAAATAACAAAAGACCTAAAAATATGTTCAACATAATTAACAGACAATTCAGAAAAGAAATAAAAAGACTAGATAACAAGATGAATTCTTATCTTTTCTAGGAGTAGATATAAATTTAGACAAGAAAACACTTTTTTTTGCTAACCAAACTGGCAATGACTGAAACAAAATAGGCTCGCTGAGGTGCAGGAAAATGGGGGCTTCAAACTACTACTGGAGAAAAGTACAAATGTTTCCTACTTTCTAGGAAGATGGAATGACAAGATGTATCCAGAGCCCCAATACACATATACTCCTTTACTCTTAAAGTCCTCTAAGAAAGTTAATCATAATTTTTTCAAGATTTATATAGTAAATATTAATCACATTATTTATACTTCAAAAGTAAAAATCAAAAATAAGAATTAAGTAAATGTTATAAAGCCACTTAAAAGGATGCCATAGAATAAATGTATGGAAAAAAATGTCCATAATATATGGCTAAGTGTAAAAAAGCATATTTTAAAATAGTGGATTTGATTTTGTAAAATCATACACACACACGAGCATGTGCTTTCATATATGCACACACATACAAAAACTCACTAGAGGGCTATACCTCAAAATGCTATCATTGAATGGTGGGGTTACAAGTAATTTATATTCTCTCCTCTTAGGCTTTTCTGTGTTCATATACACCAAAGAATTTCATGTAGATTTAAGATAATTTTTAATTGAAGAAAATGATACTAAAATCATAAAGACAAAGAGTAAGGTAATTATAATAGAATAAAGTATTTTATCTATGTCTCTCAAGAGACACTTCTCTTTAAAAAATATTCTTACAGTTCTTTAACCACATCCTCCTTAAATTCAAGCACCAAGACACAGTTGGTTGGAAATAGTTGCTGGCAATCTTCAATTTTAATTTAGTTCCTGGAAATCTGCACTTTAACAGCTGGGAAAATAGACAACTGTATATTAGTGGATTCACTTTGTCTTATGAACCTAGGTCTAAATTGCTCATATTTAGCTATTGGAAAGTTCCTGGTATGAGCAGAGGGAGGTTTAGAATTTAACGGTGTCAACAGTATTAAAAAAAAAAAAAAATCTCTAGTTTAATCTGCCCCCAAGGAGATGGAGGGAAAAAGAAAAAAAACTCAGCCTTGGCAACTCCAGGGCATTTTCTATAACTAGACACATATAACTCTCCTGGAATGAAATGGATGTTTAATCCATTTTCCTTCCCTGTGCTTTTAGTCTACTGTTGCATCCAAGTCTTAAAGCATTTCTACGGCTAGTTGTCAGCAATAGCACCAGACTTAGACTGGCCTGGAATGGCCTGCAGAGTGGTGAAGCAGAGACTCAACTCCCAAATATCCTCCACTTAGGAAAAGATCATGAAATATCCCGAGACCCTTGGGTTCTTTGAGAACCACATGTTCTAGGATAAGCTACTCAACATCCCTGTGTCTCAATTCTTCCTCCAAAAGACAGGGACAGTAATGCCAATGCTAGGAAGATCCAACAAGGAATAATCTTTATAAGAAGGAGACAAAATGGTTTAGGGAGAAAAAAGCTGTACAAATGTCCTGCCATTTCAATAATGCTACACTGAGAAAGCCACTGGTTTTAGCATATTGAGACTGGAGAGTCTTCACTGGGCATCCTCAAAGGTTAGCAACTTCAGGAATGACCTTTCTGCTAGACGTTTGCAGCCACTGGATTGTGCTGACAAAGGGGGTTGGAAAAGAAGACTTCTTACCAAAACCAAAGCCTAACGAGAACTGAAAAAAAGAACAATCCACGCTTCTACACTATGTCCTCTAATACCTACTCTTTTAACCATGATGGCAGAAAAAATACAAATCAACTAACTTATTCAAATGTGTACCGCCAGAGTCATGTATTTTTCCTTCAGTGATTTTCCTGGTAATTCTTTTTCCTCTCACATCTGTCCTCTTGTCCTGGGTAATATCTCTTTCCTGTCCAAGCTCACTCACCCTTAACTTTCTTCACTTCTTGACATTTCTGCAGAGTAAATCACAAGCACAATTAAAATGAAAAGCTTATAAATGAAGATAATCATGTCTACTGAAGAAAAGAAAAGAACTGAGGAGGGATGCTCCTCGACAGTTTTTCTGTGTTGAGACTGACTTAGTGGGTGACCTGGGCTAGGAGACTTGAAGATACATTCATTAAATACATGCCCTTATCACTTTAGGAGAGTCTTAGCAGTATGTCCAATCAAAGAATCTAAAATACTACATCTCTGGTCTTACAATGACTTGCTATTATGGCACTCCACTCCAGTACTCTTGCCTGGAAAAATCCCATGGACGGAGGAGCCTGGTAGGCAGCAGTCCATGGGGTCGCTAAGAGTCGAGCACGACTGAGCGACTTCACTTTGACTTTTCACTTTCCTGCATTGGAGAAGGAAATGGCAACCCACTCCAGTGTTCTTGCCTGGAGAATCCCAGGGATGGGGAAGCCTGGTGGGCTGCCGTCTATGGGGTCGCACAGAGTCGGACACGACTGAAGCAACTTAGCAGAAGCAAGGGAAATGTTATAGGAGCATGCTCACAGTTTTTCCCAACAGCTGTCCACCAACAGCACAACCATTCTTATCACACATGTATTCTTTCACTAACATTTTTCCAAAGAGATGAAAGAAAAAAAAAAAATTCATCCATTTGCTTTTTTCAAATAACTATAAACCCACAATGATATTTACATTCAATATGGGAGAGGTATAAAGAATAGGGCTCTAAATATGGGCTTTGGTGTTTGGTTTTAAGTGTTGATTCCATCACTTGCTAGCTGTATTAGTTTCCAAGGGTTGCTGTAACAGATTACCACAAATGGGGTGGTTTATATAACAAATTGTTTTCTCACAACTCTAGAAGCCAGAAGTCTAAGATCAAGGTGTTGCCAGAGGTGCTTTCTTCAGGAGATTCTGAGGGCGAATCCATTTCATGCCTCTCTTAGCTTCTGCTGATGACCAATAATCTTGGATGTTTCTTGTCTTGTAGATGCAGCACTCCAATCTCTGCTGCTATCTTCATATGGCCTGCTCTGTGTGAGACACAAATATCTTTCTCCTTTCTTCTATAAGGAGGATGGTTGTTGGATTCAGGGCCCACCCTAAATCAAGGGGGTTCCTAAGTAGCTCAGATGGTAAAGAATCTGCCTGCAATGCAGAAGACCCAGGTTCAATCCCTGGGTCGGGAAGATCCCCTGAAGAAGGGCATGGCAACCCATTCCACTATTCTTGCCAGGAGAATCCCATGGACAGAGGAGCTTGGCAGGCTACAGTCTATGGGATCACAAAGAGCCGGACACAACTGAAGCGACTTAGCACATATACTAAATCTAGGATGATAATCATGTCAAGATCCTTGATTTAATTACATCTACAAAGACCTTATTTCTAAATAAAGTCACATTCACAAGTACTGGGCATTAGGACTTGGACATATCTTTTTGAAACTACCATCTTTCCCACTTCACCAGCTGTGTGACCTGCTGTGTCACCTTTAAGCCTCAATTTCCTTATCTATAGGGTAGGGATACTAATTACAATATTGTAGAATCTTGTGGAAGTCGCTCAGTCATGTCCAACTCTTTGCAACCCCATGGACTAGAGCCCACCAGGCTTCTGTCCATGGGGTTTTCCAGGCAAGAATACTGGAGTGGGTTACCATTCCTTTCTCCAGGGGAATCAAACCTGGGTCTCCTGTACTGCAAGCAGATTCTTTACCATCTGAGCCACCAGGGAAGCCCAATCGTAATCAAGCTTAAGTAAGATAATAGTTATAAAGTGCTTCATTATAAAGTGTATATTGCTTGATTTCTAGTAAACATTCAATGATTGTCAGCTGCTGGTATTATTAGTATTATCATTATTTCACTATTAAGCTTCTTGCAAGATTTAGAGATAACAAAGCACAAATATTTTCCCAACAGTCTTATCTCCAGGAAAGGATGGATGCACATTGACTATAGACCTGGCTTTAACTTTTGTAACTCACCAAGTCCTTAATATTATTAAGTACATGGTTGCTGAGACCCTGAGATTATAGGGTACAGACTACAGCTGATACCTGCTGTGGTGATATAGATGTAAAGATTGGCTTTCTACTCTGGAAAATAGTATGAGGTTCCTCAAAAGGAGTTGCCATATCATCCAACAGTCACATTCCTGAGCACGTATCTGGGACAAAACTGTAATTCAAAAAAACACATGCCCCTCTATGTTCATAGCAGCACTATTCACAATAGCCAAAACTGGAAACAACCTAACTGCCCACTGACAGATGAATGGATAAAGAAGATATTACATATATGCAAAGGAATACCATAAAAAAAGAGTGAAATAATGCTATCTGTAAAAACCTGGATGGACTTAGAGATGATCACACTAAGTAGGTCAGAAAGATAAATACCATATGATAACACTTATATGTGGAATCTAAAATATGACACAAATGAACCTATCTGAAACAGGAACAGACTCACAAAAACAGAGAACAAACTATGGTTGCCAAGGGGGTGAGGTGCAGGAGAGCAATGAATCGGAATTTGGGGATTAGCAGATGCAAACTATTAAATATAGAATGGATAAGCAACAAGGTCCTACTGTATAGCACAGGGAATTCTATTCAATAGCCTGTGATAAACAATAATGGAAAAGAATATAAAAATGTATATTTATGTCTAACTGAATCACGCTGCTCTACAGCAGAAATGAACACAACTATACTTCAATAAAATAATTTTTTTTAAAAGACTGGCTTTCTTTTTCCTTTTCAAAATCAGCCTTCTCTCCTATCCTCTCTTCTGGAACGTCCCAAGAAAATAACAAGTAAAGAGATGCTATTGTTCTAGGATTTCTGAGAGGATGCTTATGCTAAAGTTTTCCACTCTGACAAGTGAAGCATCACTTAAAATCCCTGGCCACCAATGTGACATTAGACAGAGGCAGCAGCAGGAAACTTTCTACTAATATTCCCCACTCCCTCTAGTTTCCCATCACTCTTCTACATGAAAGTGAAAGTCAATCAGTCATGTCCAACTCCTTGCGACCCCATGGGCTATACAGTCCATGGAATTCTCCAGGCCAGAATACTGGAGTGGGTGGCCTTTCCCTTCTCCAGGGGATCTTCCCAACCCAGGGATCAAACCCAGGCCTCCCACATTGCAGGCAGAATCTGTATCAGCTGAGCCACAGGGAAGCCCAAGAATACTGGAGTGGGTAGTCTATCCCTTCTCCAATAGATCTTCCTGATCCAGGAATCGAACTGGGGTCTCCTGCATTGCAGGTGAATTCTTTACCAACTGAGCTATGAAGGAAGCCCCTTACTCTTCTATACTTTGACTCATTAGAGTACATGAAGGTATAAATTATAGATTAGATGCAAAATTCATTCTTCCCACAGTGTCAGCCACCACCAGCAGAAGTCTGTATTGTCACAAAATGGGAATGAATTCCAAAGGAATCTATGAAAACACCAAGGGCAGTATTGTAACATGGAAGCAGCTTTGTATTCTACTATAAGTTAATCATTAAAGTGATGTTGCCTATAAGCTTAAAATACACATAATGACCTATCTCTGAGAACCCTGCCTCCCAGGCAATGAGAATTAAGCTAAAATACCTTTGTTTAGCTTACAGGAAAGTTCCTGACCAGGACCATATGTGAAAGACTGCAAAAAGGAAGAAATTAACACATCCCCTCTGGAGGCTGATGGGGACCAGGATATGTTTGAAGAAGCCTGAATCCTAACTCAGGCAAGATGGCTCTTTGGGACATGAGCTCACCATCTCTTCGGTTTGCCAGCTTTCTGAACAGAGTCACTACTCCTTCCCCTAACAACTCGATTTATTGGCCTGTTGGGTGGCAAGCAGTAGGAGCTTGGGCTCTATAACAAACAAAATAAGAATGAATTTCAAAGAAATTGATTAGAACACCAAGTGCAATATTAATGAATAGAATATCTATCAGAGGAATGTGGTAGGCATTCTGAAGAAAAAGAAACACAAATAAGAACTGAGTACAGCAAAAATTCGTCACCATACCGTGTTTCTTAGTCATTTAAAATATGTATAACTATTCTCAGAATTTTCTCCTAAGTTCTTACTTTTGTTTACTTATCTATAGGACAGAATACCTAGCAGGTAGAGGTTTTGTTCACATGATTGAACAAGATACACATCCACAAATAACTGGTTGTTGAGTTCCAAACTTCCATTCCATTTACTGAGTAGTTTCATATATTTGGTCAAAACAGCTTCCCCAAATTTTATGTAGATGTGATCTTTAACATATATACATGTATTAATTAATTTTACTCCAAACCTTTAAGGATTCATTTAAATAAAGCCTAGTGAAAAGGTTAATAACAAAAGCTTTACACAATAAAAAGTCAGAATTGGGTAGGGAAAGAATTTTTTATTTTTTAAATTCTTAAATAAACAAACAAAAAACATATAAGGAGGCTCTGTGCTGCCACACTGCAAGCTTTGAAAGGGTTTAAAGTGAAAAGCTCTTAGGAGGTTTCTGACTTAAAAAAGAAAAGATATATTTTTAGTGCCTGAGATCCAAAGATGTGAAGATAAGGGAAAACATAAACCATTTCTTTGTTTGGATTTAGCTGCATTTTATTTTTTTCTTTCTGAAATCTGCTCTCTTTGGAGTTGACAGGGTGAATGAGTGGTCCTGCTGGTCTGGTGGTTACATGATCCTATGCAAAATGCAGATGGCAGGAGAAGTCATTTCCCATATGCCCTGGCTTGGACCATCCCCCGTGCTCTCTACAGAAAGGGATCATTCCATCCAACTCTGTGGTCAGTGGCAAAACGATTTGTTGAACTGCCCCAAAGCACAGAGCTTGGCCTGCTGATGAACTGACAACTCAAGGGGTCAAACAAACGATTTTGTGTTTTCTTCCCAGGAAAAAAGAAATTTAATTCTGGAATTCAGATGAACCCATTATGGAAACTGAAATCTACGATGGTAATACAATGAGTGACTACAACTCTGGAGTGACAGAATCGTGAAATACAAGGGTAAATGGTGTCCCAGGATCCAAATATGCAGCCAGAAATGGACTTGTCACAATTCGTTTTGTATGAGGGCAGCTTTGCCTCAATATTTAAGCAGAAGCAAAACCTTGGCTGTATGCTCCCTTTTGGAAAGTCACCCCAGCTCCACACAGTTATCTAATACTAAATCTTCTTCTAGAAAATAAAGTGAGAATCACTGCACTGATTTCCAACTAAATGCTAAATGCACATCCAGAACCAAAGTTGTGTCCAGCACTTAAAACATTCAAAATACAAATACTAAGCTGTTTGACATACTTCTTCAAGATGTTGGCCTTTTGGAAATCTTGGGGAATGCTATGACAAGAATCAAAGTCAGAAACACATGTAGCGTCCACCTTTTTTGCCAGACTTAGAAAATTCACAGAATCTTCGAAGGACAGAAACAGAGGGGAAAATAGAGCCATGGAAGTCAAAATGAAGTGGGTCAACTCATTCAAAGAGAAGGACAGAAATTCATAGATGATCAAGGAACAGATTTTTTTTTTTTTCTCTCCATCTTATCACATCCAAGCTCCTTGCTAGGTTTTGAGTTTGGAGTACAAACATCAGTCACACTCTCCAAGAAATACTGCCATCAAGAGAAGTCTATGCCTTCATTTGGAACTTCAGAAGATTACAGGTTTGCCACAAGTCCCTGTACTATCTTGAATATGCTGACACAATTAAGTGATTAATATCTTAGCAGATACAAAGTCTAGGCCAGTAGTGTATTTAGTCCATTTCTCATGCTCCGTCTCACCAGAGAGTCCTTTTGGACCTTTCCCTCACTGCCTCCAAGAGGGGTATAAAGATATAGACAATTATCCCTTTGGGGACTCTGGAAAATCAGAGAAAAAATAATTAGAAGTTAAATGAAATTAGAGGATATCCTTAGTAATAGTAAAGGACATGAAATACTTCACTACCAGGGATTTCAATCTTCTAGGGATCAATGAACCCAAAATGGAGTCTAAAAAGACTAGTTGACAGTTCTGTTTTTTTAAAATGTGATGATAGCTTGTGTCTGTTCACACAGAGTGTATGCCTTTCTATTTTGAAGATTTGGGGATGAGAAGAGTGACACAAAATGCAGCATGGACCACGAATGAAAATTGCTTTGGACATGCAAACCCAGGAGATGCCAGGCTCTGACACTCCTATTTCTTTCTTTGATCTGACTCTTCAAACATGATCCATGTACTGGCAAGTTTCTCTCATGTCCCTGGCAAGCTTCAAAGTAAACCTCTGGTTTACTTGGCCCCAAGATCTCTACATTGGCTTTCCAACCCATTGTTTTTATGTATGAATAAGAAAAGACTATTTAGTGGTCATGCTACATATGGTTTTCATATTGTCCCTTAATCACTCAGTTTTAAAGTAAATCGAAGAGGAATGGAGTTAAAGTTCTTGGGATTGGGGTGAGAGCTTCAGACTCCTATAAGGCAACATTAATGTGTAGAGCATTTAATGCAATTCTGGAACATCTGCAGAGCAGCTGTCTTATGTAGCCCAAGTTCACACTAACCTTTCATTACATGTCCCCACAGAATGAAAAACATATATGTGGGGGTGGGGCTGGGAGGGGAAGTGTGTGCATGTGTGTGTGTGTGTATAATTGATGCTGCTTAAATTAAAAACAATGACAAATGACTTGAGCCTGTTTTAAAAATCTGACTATGAATACTCACCAGGGATACACTGAGTAATTATTAATGACTCAAGAAGTTTATTCTCCATGTATGCTGGAAAAGAGAAATTATCAATTGTCTTCAAGGCAAGACAAAACAGCTATATGATTCAAATATCCAACTAAGCTGGAAAAGCCTGACTAACCTGAAGGATGAGCCTGTCTGAATATCTGCTCAGGGTCTATGGTACATCTCAGCTCCTTTTCTCCCTCTTAGTCTTGGCCTCTCTGTGGGTAGAGGCCCACCACTCAAGACTACATCTTGGTTTCTCATCCCAAGGTTTCAGTCTGTGGCCACATAACTCTGCTGCCGCTTTTGATTCTGTCTCTCCAGCTAATCATTCAGCAGAGCTGTTGCCCCCAAAACACCCACCCTCTACCTTTAGAATGATCAGAACCTTTCTATAAGCTGTTGATTCTTATTTTTTTCATGCTCTCCCCAATTCAGGAAATACCAAATTAAATAGGATTCCTTACTATAGGATTCCTCAAAGCCTTCACCTTGCCAAAGTGTATTATGGATCCAGGAGGGATAAAGCAGGTTTGGTCCAGTTGGCTCTTTCCCTGGGGCTTAAACAATTTTTTAACTCATAAAATAAAATTGACTTGTGTTTATTTTTTTCCTACCACTCAAAATATTTGAATGTTTGAGTCAGCCCTCCATAATAATAGAGCAATAATAGAGCATTCATAGAGTACTTAAAGGATGCTATGGAAAATTCAGAAAAAAATAGTTCATCTAATTTTGAGGAATGTGAAATATTAATACTCAAGCCATTTCTGAAAATCTGCTATTTTGTTCACGCAGATCCTTTATGAAGAATACAAATAAAGGTAAAAATTATTTTTGTATTTTATTCTTTTTAATTTTATTCAACTGCTGTCACTTGCTGTCACTAACTAGTAAGAAAAATGTCTTTCAAAGGCTTCCCAATATCAGCTATGTCAAGAATGGCAGGGCATACCTAGGCAGTGTCACCAAAATAAAAAGGAAAGCTACAAATCTACTAAATACCTAGACAATGAGTCAATCAGGATTGAGTGCCTTGAGCTGAAACAAGCAGGGGTGGAAATGACTAAAATAAAGGACAGCCAGGCTACTGAAGTAAATTACAGCTGGTAATGAAATTAAACTCTTAAATTCAAGGTTTTTAAAATTTGTTTGGGGGTGAGTGTGTATGTGGGTTATGTAAAGGGCAGAGGTTTGAAGGTAAGGTTTTCAATGGTACAGAAACAAACAAGCTGGAAATTTTTAGTCAAATAAATGCAGAGTGGAGAGCGCATCCAGATGGAAAATTAAATTAAGTTTAAAAACAACCTAAGGGATCCAAAGGCCTGCAAAAGGAATATTCTATGACTGGAGAACATGGCTAAGACATACATAACTTCATCACTATGCAGATCGTACAATATTTCTTGTGCAGCCTAATAAAATGTGCCCAAAGATAGCATTCTAAGCTACACAGAAAATACCAAAGCCCAGACATACTTCACTGCCAGTCTCTGGGCAGGCTGGCTTAAGGCAAGATATTCTGGAACACCTGGTTGGCTGGCAGACTTTCCTTGACTGCAGCATTTGGGGACCAAAAAGGCATTTATTTCAGCTTCTCTGATCCTTTCATATGGTAAAGAAGCAATCAAAGAATACTGGCTTTATTTTTTTAAAGCACTGGTTTTGATCCACTTAAAAGGAAATGGTGGGGGTGCTAGGAGAGAAGAGGAGTAATGTGTTTCACAGCTTCAAATCAAGCGCTGTTGGAAAAAATGTCCAGAAAGCAATTCAGAGTGAAAATATTTGCTTTCTGGCTAAATAGCCAGTAGCTTTTTATTGCAAAATGGAAATAAACAGTCCTCCTCATTTATACCAAAAAAGGGCAATCTACAAATAGCCCAAATCCCAAAATAAAGGTATTGCCCAACGGACTACAACATGATTCACTGAGGTCTTGACTTCAGTTTCCTCAATGGTTACAGTACATAGATTGGAGTGGGCTGGAGTTGTGATTAACAAAAGTCTCAAGTATTCTCAGCTTTACCCCATAGGGTCATGGCCAGTGGATCTGTGCCTTTCACTTTGTTAATTGGACAGATGCCCTCTCTCCTTTACAGTGCCCTGGGATGTTAAAACCCATGTCCAGACAATATGCAACGACAGTAATAACAAATTAAATGAGAGAGATTTCTACGAAACTGTTCTATTTAATGGCAAATACCTTACAAAAGAGAGGATGAAAAATAGACACAAAGTCAATGATGTTTACAATGAGAAAATAAAAGATAATGAGGAACAAGGCAGGTATAGTAATTCCTTTCTATATTTCTAAAATAGCATTCACTCATTTGACAATGTATTGAATACCTACCACAATGGCACTGCAGATATGGAGAAGAGTAAAAAGCTAGTGGAGGTGATGGAATTCCAGTTGAGCTATTTCAAATCCTGGAAGATGATGCTATGAAAGTGCTGCACTCAATATGCCAGCAAATTTGGAAAACTCAACAGTGGCCACAGGACTGGAAAAGGTCAGTTGTTATTCCAATCCCAAAGAAAGGCAATGCCAAAGAATGCTCAAACTACCACACAATTGCACTCATCTCACACACTAATAAAGTAATGCTCAAAATTCTCCAAGCCAGGCTTCAGCAATACGTGTACCATAAACTTCCAGATGTTCAAGCTGGTTTTAGAAAAGTCAGAGGAACCAGAGACCAAATTGCCAACATCTGCTGGATCATTGAAAAAGCAAAAGAGTTCCAGAAAAACATCTATTTCTGCTTTATTGACTATGCCAAAGCCTTTGACTGTGTGGATCACAATAAACTGTGGAAAATTCTGAAAGAGATGGGAATACCAGACCACCTGATCTGCCTCTTGAGAAATCTGTATGCAGGTCAGGAAGCAACAGTTAGAACTGGACATGGAACAACAGACTGGTTCCAAATAGGAAAAGAAGTGTGTCAAGGCTGTATATTGTCACCCTGCTTGTTTAACTTCTATGCAGAGTACATCATGAGAAACGCTGGGCTGGAAGAAGCACAAGCTGAAATCAAGATTGCTGGAAGAAATATCAATAACCTCAGATAAGCAGATGACACCACCTTTATGGCAGAAAGTGAAGAGGAACTAAAAAGCCTCTTGATGAAAGTGCAAGAGGAGAGTGAAAAAGTTGGCTTAAAGCTCAACATTCAGAAGACAAAGATCATGGCATCCGGTCCCATCACTTCATGGGAAATAGATGGGGAAACAGTGGAAACAGTCTCAGACTTTATTTTTTTGGGCTCCAAAATCACTGCAGATGGTGACTTCAGCCATTAAATTAAAAGACGCTTACTCCTTGGAAGGAAAGTTATGACCAACCTAGATAGCATATTCAAAAGCAGAGACATTACTTTGCCAACAAAGGTTCATCTAGTCAAGGCTATGGTTTTTCCTGTGGTCATGTATGGATGTGCGAGTTGGACTATGAAGAAAGCTGAGTGCCACAGAATTTATGCTTTTGAACTGTGGTGTTGGAAAAGATTCTTGAGAGTCCCTTGGACTGCAAGGAGATCCAACCAGTCCATTCTAAAGGAGATCAGTCCTGGGTGTTCTTTGGAAGGACTGATGCTAAAGCTGAAACTCCAATACTTTGGCCACCTCATGTGAAGAGTTGACTCATTGGAAAAGACTCTGATGCTGGGAGGGGTTGGGGGGCAGGAGGAGAAGGGGACAACAGAGGATGAGATAGCTGGATGGCATCACTGACTCGATGGACATGAGTTTGGGTGATCTCCGGGAATTGGTGATGGACAGGGAGGCCTGGCGTATTGCGATTCATGGGGTCGCAAAGAGTCAGACACGACTGAGCGACTGAACTGAACTGAAAATGTCATCACTTTGTCAGGAAGACAGAAGTCAAGATGCTCATGTGTAAACACTGATGTTTTATATCTAAATAGCAGTTGAAAGGTCCCAGAGCCTTTTCAGCCACAGTACCTCACTTGATCCTGATAAGAACCACTAGTTATAAGAATAGTCAAGGCAATATATGAGAATACAGAGTCAGAACGATGGAGTTTCTTTCCAACCTTCTGAACATAAGAATGAGATCTGAAATTTGATCTCAGATCTCCTGTTCCACCCTCTATCTAGAAAACTAAAAATAAGTTAGGTAATAAGAAGTCTTTTCACGTTCAATCACTCCAAATATAGCTGTTTCTCTCGATCCCATACTATGCAAGTTCTCTCTTGCCCTGGAAGCTAAGTCACGATAAAAAGAATGATCTCAGACTATCTCAACTACACATGAGACAAAAATCTTCATCAGAGCAAGCATATCACCCTGAGGAATTATTCACAGTGACTATATGACAAATAAAGAATTTGGAAATCTAAATTGTGAATGTTGCCCATGAATTCATCCCCTGAAGTCATATTTAGTAAGAATCTACTATGTCCCATGTGCTTCCCAGGCACAAGGGCTTTAAGACTGATGAAGACTGTCAAGCTCTCTATTTTCATGAGAAGGAAACAATAATCAAGAAACAAATGAGTACAATAACTGCAGTTGGTGTTAGTGCTTTGAAAAATAGTCTGATGGGGTGATAAGATGAAGAAAAATTGGAAGGGGAGGGTAGGATGTTAGATCAGATGGTCCTGGAAGGTATCTTTGCAAAAGTGACACTTGAGCTGAGAATGTGAAACTTCCAGCATATGGAAACCTGGGACAGAGCACTTTCACCCGAAGGAGCAGCAAGGGCAGATCAGGGAGTAAATGAGCCTGAAGCACATCATAGTGAATAAGACAGCTGGTCCAAGAGGAGGTTGGAGGCCAGCATGGACAGGTCCTTGGAAGCAGTGGTAAAAAGATGGGATCTCTTTTCTAAGGGTAATGGGAATTCACTAGAGGATTTAAGGGAATAAAGTTATCTGATTTCAGCAAATTATTCATGAAATGAATCCTAGAACCTCCAAATACTGGGAAAGATGCTCTTGAGGAATCATCTGGCATATTATTTGCCTGATGACGGAAATGTATCTGAATAACTAGCACAAGCATGGTGGGGCAGTCACAGGTGCCACTCTGATTCAGAGCCTTGCTATCTACTTACGGAACCCACAGATTTGCAATGTGGTCCTTGTACAAAAGATCTCAGGCAACCATGAAGAGTGAGTCCAGGGGGAGCCCTCCTGGACTCAGTCTGGCATTTATCACAGCTACGGTTGCAGAGGCAAGTTTGTGAAGCTGAGTTGACACACAGCAGGAACATGCAGGCATTGTTTTCTGGGGTTTCTTCTTCCATATTGTCTCCCAGGAAACAGACTCAGTGACACAATCCTTTTCTCCATTTCTAATTTCCGCCATCAATGGCCAGTGATTATCTAAATGGGATTTCTCAAGTATGTCTTCAGTGTATTGAGGCTGAAGTAGTAGGCGTAAAGCATGTTTTTAAGCAAGAACTACCTTCCATATAATGATCAATTCTTTCACTTATCCAGCCTGTCATCTGTTACCCGTAAGCAGTTCCACATGCATTGGTTTATATTTGAGATACGAGACTGTTCAGCCGTGGCATCCATTTGGTAACATCAGGCACATGTTTTAAACATGTTTAACATTATTGCCCTATTACATCTTGCCACAGAGCACTCCTTCCTAAGAATACAATGCTTTTTGTGAATACCACCTCATTAATCCTGGGAGAGGCAGTGACTATCATTCTCTCTGCATTCTACCAATAAGGAAACAACCACTGAGAGATTCAGAGTGAGCCAAGATGATGAGCAGCTACTTAATGGCAGAATGGTGAATGAAGTCCTGGTTCTACTTGAGCTGATGCCATTACATTCTGCCCCACCTACCCTGGACCAATACGTGAAGCACTAGCAAATAAACTACCTAACATCCATCCATAAACTTCACGTGCTGGAGTCTTTACAATCCTAAACAATCTGTTTGAGTCCCTACCATTCTGGAAGCTACTTTCTTTATTAGGCAGGTTTCATTCCTTTCAGGTTGGTGCTCTAGTTTCCAACCACATTTACAAATAATAGGCACAGTCATTCAGGCTCTGAATTCAAGATCATAGGCTCCCTTCAGCATTTTTGCGGCTGTGTTGGACACTCACAGGGTTCTGGATGGACCACGCACTTCAACTTAGCATAAGTCTCTGTTTTTAAACTAATCAAAACAACCCTGTAAAACTTTGAAGCAGCTCATGACTTGGATTGTTTTAATTAATGCTGGGTTTTCAGTAAACTCTGTTTGTTAGAAATTTGAAATTCTAGAATTTTGCTATCTTATGTCTTAAAATGAAGTTAAGAGATTCTTTCCAGTCTTGAATATCCTAAAAGTTACTGTTGATGTCTATGGTGCCAAGCTTTGAGTATGAATTTTTTCAGGCTTTGATAAAACTCATGGTGACAGCTACCCTTTGTGGCTTGTGGAAAAGCAAAGAAAATACACAAAGACGACCTCAGATCTAAAATTATTTGGTGGGTAACTGTGAATTTGATAACTGTGAGAAGCAAGTCACTTCCATGCATACGCCAATTAACTGTAGTTGCTTTTTTCTGTCATTTTGTACCATCACCACATTTCTACAATTACTATTGACTTCTTTTTTCAGTGAGAAAAAATGAACAATTAGAAATTCCTATGTTGGACAAAAGTAATTGGAGAACAATGAGTCAGTCAAAGCCGTCTCCCTCTTGTTCTTCTCTTATCCTCAAGTAATTAATATCTATGGCATTTTTCAGTGTACCCAACCATCTGGGCCCATGAACTGACAAAAATATTCAGTAGTCTCTTATCATAGAAGTCCTATTCACCTTGTTCCAAAGCCACAAGCACATTCTCATTTGAGTTTTCCATTTTCTTAGATTTCATCGAGTTGCAAAAGACCCACTTGATGCTAGTGCCTGAATTCCAGTACTTTACTACTGTACACAGATGCTCACTCAAAGTCTTTTCATGCGCATTATGCTTTGAATATACACTTAGCAGCTAATTGCCTTCAGGGAAAGGATTCAGGTGAGGATGCATGGGGCCTCTCTCTCTCTCAACATTTTCCTCTTCCCATTCTCCTTTCTACACAATATTGAGGAATGTTCAGAGGCTTGTGTTAAAGGTAGCCATGCTCATGTCTGGATTTTTCCTAGACTGGAGTTTTCTAAAAAGATTATCCCACCAAATTACTAATATTTAAAATTCATAAAAGTGGAACAAAATGTTACATCCACAATGTAAATGTGAGTTCTTAGGAAAAGATAACCCATAACTGAAAGTCAAATGAAAATGTAAATATAATATCTGACAGGAGAGATAATGGGATTTAGGATCAGGAAACTAGGTTCAAGCCTCAATTCTGCCAACTTTCTATCTGTGTGAATCTGCACAGATGATGTATCCTGAATCTTAGGTTGTTTGCAAAAAATGCAAAATAGTTACCTTTATAGAGATTTTACAATTTAGGAGAGAAGGAAATTCATCCATAAAACTAATCTAATCAACATTGCCAAATACAATAATCAATTTTTAGTTTTCATCTACTTCATCCACTAATGGTATTTGATATTAAGGGCCCCTCTGGCATCCTTAATATATTTTTTCACTTGCCTCCTGGAAACCACACCCTCCTTGGTTACCATCATCCTACTTCAGTTGGTTGATCCTTCTCTGTCCTCTTTGCTGCTTCCTCCTTAGCTTTCTGGCATCTTAACGTTTGAGTGCTCCAGGGCTCAAGAGGAGGAGATGCTCAGCACAAGTATGTTTTAAGAGGCTGAAGCCAAGCTCCTCAAACATTCAGAACCAGCAAGAGATCAAAGTCAACTCTGGGGCAGGAAGAAGAGCTGGTTGGCCTGTGTGAGGATGAAGCTCTGCTCATTGATAGATGCATGCCGAGCTTTAGTGGTGAAAAGAGTGGGATGTGACCATACGGTCTAAATTATCCAGAATAATTTTTACTTTAAATAGTCTGACCTGCATGAACAAATATGTATTGCAGGCTTGACCTTCATTCAATGAGGAGACCTTAGACACATGTCAGTGCCCCAGCTTGCAACTAACAAATGAAACATCTCAAAACTTCTCTCTTACCAAAAGGATTTATGTCAGATTTACAGACTAAGAATTCAGGGGCTGAGTTTAGAATTGAAGTGGTGGCCTGGGTAAGAGGGTGATGGCAATTCAACCCAAGGCCTCCAAAATGTAGATAGTCCTTGAGGTGAAGCAAGAAATCTTGGATACACACGGAATGTGTGTTGGGTAGTAGCCAATTTACATACTAGATTTCTAATCAAGATGTATTAATTCTTCAGAAATGCTGTTCTTTTACTCTGTCTTCCAGGGACAACTCAGCTCTACAGGTTTTAAAATATTCCTTGGGAGCATTATCTCTGTATTAAATTCCAGATAACTCAGCCATTAAAAAAATAAAATGAAATCCTGTTATTTGCAGCAACATAGATAGAACTTGAAGGTATTACGTTAAGGGACATAAGTCAGAAGGAGAAAGACAACTACTGCATGATTTCACTCATATGTGGAATCTAAGAAAAATGAAAAATAAAACAAAAACAAACTCAGACACTAAGAACAGGTTAGTGGTTGACAGAAGGGAATAGAACTGTGCAGTGATGGATGGTAACTAGACTTGTAGTGGTGATCACTTTGTAGTGTATATATGCGTTGAATTATAATGCTATATATCTGAAAATTATAGAATAAAAATACAATCAAAAAATCAAAAACAAAAATAAAATCCAGATAGAGTGCAAGAGAGTAACAGGTCCAACAACAATAAATAAACTAATATTCTACCTACTTTATGCCTAACTTTTGTAATTAAAATGGCTCTCTCCAATGATCTCCATTGTAACAAGAACATACCAGTATGATCCAGTATTATAATGAATCAGTCGACATTCAGAAAATAGTTAAGTCAATTGCCCAAGGTTGTTCAACCAGTGGTGAAAACAAGATGCCAACAGACAACCTGACTCATTACCCACAGGCCCACTTACACCAGGAGCCTGGGTCCTCATCGTCTAAGGCAGAGCTGTCACATGACTTGAGCTAGTCTTCCACTGCCCTGATGAGTATTCTGCATTAATATACATGAAAACAACAAATGGACAGATATATCATTATACTAAAGGTTTGTCCATCTCCATGCAGTAATTGGCCCTTTTAGTATTTCAGTGCCATAAGTCACCCATTACATGCCTATTACTAAGTCAGTCCCACCAAAGACCATTAATGTCAGAAAGACCTGGTATTTCATCACTAAACCACCTCCAAGAATGTTTAACACCTTGTCTGGGGCTGCATTTAATGACTACAATTATAGGGCAAGGATGACATGCAAACTGTCCTTAAATCTTATTCTAACATAACCAAACAAAACATCAACTTGATTAAGGGCTCCAGGACATTGGGTAAAAGCTACTGCCATGTGTTTTTAGGCTTCAAAGACTAATAGTTAAAGTGCTCACCATCACAAGAGGACAAAAATACATACCAGCTGCTCAGCTTTGCCTAAGCCTGTGAACTCAAGATGAAAAGAATCAAAGTAATCAGGCCTCAATAAACAAAAGCCTGGCTCAACATTAAGAAGCCCCCACTAAGGGGGCAGGACACCTCTAGGCTCTAGGTGCTTTGGGGCTTCTGGTATGGAAACATTTACTAAGAGAGTAGTATTATTTCACCAGCTGTGAGATGCTGTTAACCTCTGCTGTGTTTGAACTCCACTTGTTTGTTCTTGCCTCTGAATTTGCTTTCCTTTCCACTAAGCATATCTGGTTCCTCCTCTCCATACTCAAAAAAAAAAAAAAAGGACCTAATTGATCCTCCTTTAAAGCCTCTTTGGGCTTCCCTTGTGGCTCAGCGGGTAAAGAATCCATCTGCAATGCAAGAGACCTGGGTTCAATCCCTGGGTTGGAAAGATCCCCTGGAAAAAGGAAAGGCTACCCACTCCAATATTCGGGCCTGGAGAATTTCATGAGCTATATAGTCCATGGGGTTGCAAAGAGTCAGACACGACTGAGCAACTTTCACTTTCAATCAAAGGATGAAGAATATTGCCTTTGGTTCTCTTATATGACTGTCATCTTTCCTTTGCAAGACGTAAGAAGTGTCCAGCACAAAACTAATATCTCTAACTGCTTCTGCTGAGAAGTGAAGAGAGGGATGATCAGCTAAATTCTGCTTAGTCTCTGTGTCCCATTTCCCTATGCCCAAGGAAGCATCTTCCAGTTCTTCTTCTCAACTTTGAGTCCTGCTTCTCAGCATCACAGCTCTAAGTCCACCTCTAGGGAGGTTGGCATTGAAACATCCTCCATCCAGGTGACACTAGACCACGCTCTTCCATGTTGGCACAGACCCCGAAAGAGGCAGTAGGGGACACAGTGGATTCATGCCTATGACACCTCCTAATGAACACACACAGGAAAGAAGAAGTTAAGTTTCTTAGGTTTCTATTTTGTAGCGGACATCTTGTCCCTTCCTATTGCTGCCAGTGCTTCCCTCTTTAAATACTCTTTTCAGGGTTTTTGTTTTTCTTGACCACACCAAAGTTTTCCCAAAGTCAATATTAAATTATTGTGACTGGTGTGAAGGATTCAATGAATCAGATAGTGTTTTAAAACAATAGTCACCAAAGCCAGAAGCAAAAGTGAAACTCACTCAGTCATATTCGACTCTTTGCCACCCCATGGACTATATGAATTCTCCAAGCCAGAATACTGGAGTGGGTAGCTGTTCCCTTCTCTGGGGGATCTTCCCAACCCAGGGATCGAACCCAGGTCTCCCACATTGCAGGCGGATTCTTTACCAACCAAAACCAGAAGTGGGGAGCAATACTTGATCCCCAGATTTAATCGGCTACCAGGTCTCAAAAGATTATATGGACACATTATCTCTCAAGTTCATTCTCTTTCACTCAGGGCAGGAGCATACCTCTGAACAAGAGTGCCCAGTAGAGGGGACATGTAAGGCTAAATTTCAGTCAGTCACTGCCCCAACACAGGAAGTATCAGCCCAGAGAACAGGACATCTTTGTGTCAACCAGCACAAATTTGCTTTAACCATCATGATTGCACCTGCCTTGTTCCCGGCTCTTCCCATTTTCATACTGATCACAGGAATAGCTTCCTAATACCTTTGGGATTGAGCTATATTGAACACACACACACACACACACACACACACATACATACATATTCATAACAGGACAAGGTACATACAAATTTAAAAATATATCATCACCAAAATTCAAATATTCAAATTAACAGCAGTAACTGAATGTGACTGAAATACTACAGGGCTGAAATTGAACCTCTTCTGCTCCAACAAGGCTATGGAACATTTTTGTCATAGGACTGTCCTAGTTTGGTACTAAATACCATGTGTTATGTGATGATCCTAAATCCAACTATTTTTCCTCTATTAAAGGACTTCAGAACTGTGACATCACTTGGCCTTTACTAAATTTACCTTGTTTTAGTCTCATTATGTGGCAACAGTTAAGGCAGCACTGCTAATAACCGAAATAACCTTATGCTCAAATGTCTACTTGGACTTAAATCTCATGGTATCACTCAGACAGTGAAATAATCATCTACTTAATTCATAATATGCATATATTTTTAAAATATAATGAACCAAAATCATATGAGTTAATTTTAAAAATTAGAGTCTAAAGGGGACAGATCATCAAGTCTGAATTTTTATGTCAAGTGAAACCCAGTTAAAATTCAACTCTTCCCTTACAGATTTCAGTATTAGGTGGCTATAGGGGGACTCATTGTAGAAAACTGTTTCTCATACATATGGCTTTAGGCTCTCCTATCAGTACACAATGGAGGGGTTATATTCTCAATGGGGAACAGATAACTGCAAACTTTTTCCATTGACTATACTTACTATCAGAAAATATCAAATGCCCTGTAAAAACAAAATAATCTTATTTTATCACTGAGACAATCTAGTGGAGGGTCAGCAAACAAGTCTGGGGGCCAAATCCAGTCCATGCCAGAGAGCCAAGAATAGTGCTCACATTATTAGGGGATTGTGAAAAGGAAAAAATGATGCACATACAACAGAGACTGTATTGTAGTTCACAAAGCCTAAAACATTTTACTATCTGGCACTGCAGATAAAACATTTTCCAACTCCCGAACTAAACAATACCCTAACAAAGAAGATTGCTAATGAAAAAGACATACAAAGAGTTATTCTTGATTTCCGCCTAAATTCGTTTTTAAGAAACAGTCATTAGAAAGAAGATGAGGGACGAATTTTACCACCCACAGGGTTTTTATTTCTTGAACCTCTGTTAGGAAGCATTCATCAGCAAATGTCCACAGGGAATATTTTGTGCCCAGTCAAGTCTAGTGGGAAGTTTAAGCTGGTCAGGTTGTGATAAGACCAACAACTTCATTTTGTTCACAGCCTCCATCCTGAACTGCTTGCTCCATCCCACTCAAATGTTGTTACCGAGTGTCCGTCCTGCTGAGACCTTGCTTTACCTTCTGTTGACAGAATTACCTTATTGCCTTGCTCAGAGATCTGCTGATCCCCACTTCTCTGGCTCTGATCTCAACTTTCCGTTGTAACCACTCTTTTGATGCTGTGCTTCAGAGTAAACCCAGAATGGTCTCGCCAAGGCCAGCCCAATCTTATGCGACAGTTCTTGTACTGTACCCTGCAGCTGGTAAGTTCCCACACTTGTATGAAGCCAGGCATCCTGTCACCTAGGGACTTGGAAATTGAATACACAACTGGTTGATGCCCGACTAGGAAGCCAGCCAAAGTGGCTCAATCAAGACAAAAATCTACTTTGTGTTTGTGTTTTGCTCCAGTGTGGCTAATTCATTTGATGGGGACTTGGGTTTTTTCTTTTTCAGATTGAATTTGAGAAAGATGATATTAATTTGGGGAATGTATTTGGGAACACTGGAATTCTAAGGCAGTCTGACACAGTGTCTCTTAACTAAGAGCCAGGGACCCCTGTGACAATGTTTCTTAGTATTGAGTCCTGTTGGCTTGAATCAGAATTCTCTTGCTGGCTTTTAAAAATTCAGGATACGAGGACCAGCTCCTTAATATCTAATGAATCAGAATTTTTGAGAATGTTGTCCTAGTGTTACTCCTTTGTGTACTAAATTTTTAGGACCAATGACCTAAGAGACCTATTGTATGGCTACCAGGGGAATTTTTTTTTTTTTTTTTTTTTGGACCCACTGAGATTATTTACAAAAACTCTCTGTGTTGGTTCAAATTGCATTTTTGTAAAATAGTTTTATTACCCATCATGAAATTCTCAAAGCAGTTCGTGGATCAAAATGATAAGAACCATTAGTTTTAAAAGGAAATAAACTCATAGACCCACTTCCTGAACAATTAACAAGTCTTAGAAAGATCATCTCCCTTGCCCATGGACCATGCAACTCTTCACAGGTGCTAGCAGCTCAGAACTCCAACATTTCCATTATACCCAAGGAAGTTGTTTTGCTAGTTTTTCTCAGCAAAAAAAAGCTAAGCTCCTCTGGGACACAGCTGAGGTCTGACCTGCTGCTTTCTATCCTAAAATCATTTGCATTCAGTGAAGGTTGTCCAAGTATGAGGGCCACACAAAGCTCCTTCTGCCAGCATCTGAGACACCAGAGGAAAACACTTCTGAGTGGGGAAAGTGTTTGATTGCTCATCTCTTATCTCTAGTCAGTCAGGCCACTCACTTTGCCTCTTTATTCCAGTTCTTCTTTTGTGAAAGAATTTTTTTTTTTTAATACTATCTTGGGATTCTGTACCCAGTCCCAGTGGATGGGTTTTTTCCACACCTCCAAGCAATTCTCAGATACCACCAGGTGGGTGTCCTACAATTTAACTCACTTGTCTGATACTATCTACCTGAAGATACCATTAGATCCCACAGCTTAGAGCTCAATCCTACAAGAACACCCACTTCATCACACTTCAGATGCCCATCCCAACTCCTGATCATAACCTGTGCTTCTGAGCCACCAGCTATAGACGTGAAAACCTCTATAGAACCTCCTAGGGTTTGATGAATTTTCACCAAATCTGGAGAAACAATTCACTTACTAGATTGTTGGTTTATTATAAAAGGATATAACTCCAGAACAGCCAGGCAGAAGAGATGCATAGGGCAAGGTATGTGGGAAGGGGCTTGGAGCATCCTTGCCCTCTGTACGTTGCCACCTCCCCAGTACCTCCAGGTGTTCACCAGCTTGGAAGTTCTCTGAACTCTATCTTACAGGGTTTTAATGGAGGCTTCATCACATAACTTCCCTGGTGGCTCAGACGGTAAAGAGTCTGCCAGCAGTGCGGGAGTCCAGGGTTCTATCCCTGGGTGGGGAAGATCCCCTGGAGAAGGGAATGGCAACCCACTCCAGCATTCTTGCCTGGAGAATCCCCTGGATGGAGGAGCCTGGTGGGTTACAGGTCCATGGGGTCCCAAAGAGTTGGACACGACTGAGCGACTTCACTTTCACTTTCATCACAGAAGCATGATTAACTAAATCATAAGCTATTGGTTGTGACTGAACTCAATCTCCAGCCTGCCTCTCCTCCCTGAAGGTGGGTGTAGAGGGAATGAAAGTTCCAACCCCTAATTCTCTTTGTTGGTTTCCCTGGCAACTGGAACAGGCCTTAGGAAGTCATCTCATTAACATAACAAAAGACACCTTTATTACTCTCAGTGCTGGGAACTCCAAGGGTTTTAGGAGCTCTGTGCCATAAACTTGAATGAAGACCAAATACACACTTCTTACTATAAATCTCAATATCACATCTGACTCTACTTACCTCTTCCAGTTTAAAAACAAAAAAAACAAAAAACAATGTGAGAGTGAGAAAGCCAGAGATTGCTCAGTTGTTACCCTACCCTTCTGTTTTATGGAGAAAGATATCAAGGCTTAAAGGGATCTGTGAAATTTCTAGCTTGATAAAAACTACAAGGACATGCAATTACAATATCTCATTGTCTCCTCAAGAGCCATATTTTCAGGGAAAGATACGTCAGCTGATTTTTGTAGATTATTTGGCTCTAAGTCCAATGTTCTTTCCACTTCACCAAACTGGTTCATAAATGAATGACAAAAATAAAATTTCTTAGTAAATAGTATGAGAAAAGTAAACAGAATTCCATATTATGACTATTTCACCTCTGACTCAATAAGATTTTTTCTTTGAAACTGGAAACAAAGATTCCTTAACTATATGGCGTAATAAACAGAACAACAACCTAGTAATTAGGAAAATTTCCCAAGAAGTACCCTTTCCTATGGCAAAGGACCCTTTCTTAGGTTGGTTTCCTAAATGGAAATTGATCCAATCTTTTATATATTCCTTTCCAAGCAACTACCTGATCTTCTAAAGCTTGAGTTTTAATAACCAGTTTTCCTATCCACAAATCTTGCCTCAGAGAGCCATTTATGATATTTGCTTAAGGTAATGTCAGACTTCCTCCCTACAGTCTATACTGGGCAGTGTAGAAGGTTGTTGCTGAGTCTATCAATCGGAGAAGAATTGAGGCTGAGGTAGAATATAAAATAATCAAAAACAAATGAAATGGAGTCAAACAAAATCTGACCTCAAACACATTCAACAAAATCATTCACTGAGAAGCTGAGAAGCTTATAGTCTGACAAAAGGGCCATCTCTTCAAAGTCAAACAAGTCTATTTTGAAGTTAAGCAAGACTGAAAAGGGAAGAAAAACCTTGGCAAAACTCAAAATTGCAGCTACTCAAAATAGGCTATTAACTTATTAGTCATGTGAGAAGCATTGAATATATTTACTGCTGTCATATTTTCCCATAAGTGTTTTCCACAAGTGGAGACTGGGGAATGTACACAGAAAAGAATAAAGTAAAATAAGCATAGAGACTATTAATAGTATAAACTCCATGAAGTTCTCAAACGGAATTTGCAGGAGTATACTTTCTAAGCCAGTGTGTTTCGTTGGAGAAAGTGAATAATAAAATCAGGCTGAATATTTAAGTTGTTGAAAAGGACCCACTGTATATACTCTCCACCTTTTCAATGGACAATGTCAAGGCTGTCCTTAGTTATTTTGAGGATGTTTTAAAGAATCTGCCTGCCAATGCAGGAGACACAGGGGATGTGGATTCAGTCCCTGGGTCGAGAAGATCCCCTGGAGCTTCAAATGGCAACCCACTCCAATATTCTTGCCTGGGAAATCCCATGGTCAGAGGAGCTTTGGCGGGCTGCAGTCCATAGAATTGCAAAGAGTCAGAGCGAGCGCACGCACGCGTACGCGCGCACACACGCACACACACCAGAAAGCAGTTCCATTCTCCATCCTCTTCCTTCTCTTCACCTTTCTCCAACCACAATCTTATTAAATATGCTTCAGAAAATGAGAAAATAAGAAAGATATTTGACAGACGAGCATTCTCTCCTATTCTTTCCCTGGCATAAACAAGTTACATACACCATTATGAAAAATCAAAGTTGGTCACGAATTTTAAATTTCTAAGTTGAATACAGGAATCCCTTACTATCCAAATTGAATCTATCCCTAAAAACCTCCTAGTGAATTTTTATAGTAGGAGCCTATGCTTCTTTACTTTAAATATGAATAAAACAGTACCCTGTGTTCCTAACCACTTTCCCCCAGTATTACTAAAATATTTTGTGACATCTACATAACAATTTCAGTTAGTCAATTCAATTGCTCAGTTGTGTCTGACTCTTTGCGACCCCACATAACAACTTACCCACTGTCTAATTATCTAATACTTATTGCACACCTCAGTGGGTACTGTTATATGCCCAACCCAACAATAGTGTATAGTTTCAGATTTTTACTGCATTTTCCTTCTATAATGCAACAAATATGTACCCTAATATAAAGAAATTATTAAGCAACAATTTGAAGATAGACAATGAATACAAATAACAATTGCAAGAGGAATTTAAAGAGCAAGGCAGATTTTACAAATAGTTGTTTACTGACTACAGAATTGCCTGAGTGGTGTCTGATGGCAAGAGGAGGCTGCTTGAAGAGAGGTGAAGGTGACAAAAACCAGCTGGTAAAGACAGAAAGTCAATGTGTGAGGTTCACCCACAACCATATGAAAGGAACAGATAGGCAGCCTTCTCCTGGCACTTGAGATCCCAGGAGTGGTGGCTGTGGACCCTATGTCCAAAACTTCCATTGTGGGACCGTGTGATCCCTTCTAACCTCTTACTAACGCATGGTCTTCTCTAAGGCTATCAGGCTCACTACTTTCTTTACAAGTTTGTCCATCTCCTTAGAATGACATTATATTTCATAATGTGGGGAAGATATAAAGGGACTCAGAAGTATAGTATTCTATGTGCTCATAAGCAGAGAAGAAATGAATATTGGTAAAATCTAGCAACATAGGTTAAAATAAAATAGGAGAATGGATAACATGCATGTGTGCATAATCAAAAGTAGGTGGGTTTATACCTGAAGGAAAAATTAACCCCAGAGACCTCCACCAGCTTTCTAGGATAGTAAAGAAAATAGGTCATTAGGCCAAAAGGAGGACTCAGTCAACTGTAGAGCTATAACCAAAGGCAACCATAATCACAAATACTCTGGATTCACAATAAGATTTATGCTTACCCAAATGATATCATCTTACTGGTCCCTTAAAAACAACCACCAGAATGTAAGCAGCTGTTATGGGCTAAATTGTGTCCTCCCCCTAAAATTCACGTGTTATCCTCATACCCAGTACCTCAGAATGTGACTATATTTGGAGACAGGGTCCTTAAAGGAGTAATGTTAAATGAGGTCATTGGGGTGGACTTCAATTCAATATGACTAGTGTCCTTATAAGAAGAGAAGATTAGGACAGAGACACAGACAGAGTGATGTGACCAAATGAGGATACAATGATAAAGTGACCATCTGCAAACCTGTCAACACTTTGATCTTGGACTTCTAGCCTCCAGAAGTGAGAAAAACTAAAATTTTGCTGTTCAAACCACCTAGCCTATGTTGTTTTGTTAGGGTAGCCCTGGCAAACTTATATAGTAGAGTACTTAGTGTTCCACGCAATTTAAATACAAGAACATCATAGATTCTAAAAAACCAAAAGACTTGCCCAAGTTTACACATTTCAATGTGAAAAACTATATCAGGACACCAGCCTCAACTCCAGGCCTTGAGCTCTTTCCCCTGCACCAGGGCAAGGACACATGGCGGGCCTTGTGGCCCCTCTTTAGATCAAAGGTCTTAAGGAAACAATTTTGTCTGCATTTTCCTGGGGAGGGGGAAATGTTGAGCCCTGTTTTGCATTTCCGTTCTGTCTCCACCTAGAGCAGTTTTACCCCTGGCATCAAGTGGCCTCTCAACTTCTTTTTATAGTACAGTGGTGAAGTTGGAAGAAACCAAAAAATGAGAAGATAGAGGTCACCTGCTGCCTGTACACTCTAGTGTTGTCAATATCAATTTTGGTTAGTGCCTCAGTATTATCAAATGAAGTAAAGTTGGCTTATATTTTTTAGGGATAGGAAAATAAGTGAGTAGGAAATCATATTAGAAAGGCTGTTTTTATGTTTTCTTGTGATGAGTTCCCACAGTTTCTACATCCCATTCAGATGTGAGAAAAGTGAAAGGTGGGACCAGATGCATGCTCTAGTCTTTTTTTACCTTAAAATTGATGACGGCAAGTCAGCAATAGAAATTGCAGCTGGTATCACAAAATTTTCCTTCCTAAAATCCAAAGTTGAAGTTCAAAATTCCAAGTACTGGGAACTTTCCTGGTGGTCCAATGGTTAAGAATCTGCCTTGCAAGGCAAGGGACATGGGTTCCGTTCCTGGTTGGGGAACTAAGATCCCACATACCACAGAGCAACTAAGCCCACTAACCATAACTACTGAGCCTGCACACTCTGGAGTCCAAGGGCCACAACTAGAGTCTATGCACTGATACAAAAGATCCTGAATGCACAGCGAAGACCCTGAGCATCACAACTAAGACCCAACACGATCAAAGAAATAAATATATGTTTTTAAAAATTCCAAGTACTGGTATAGAAACCCTGCCAGAATCTTGTTCTCACTGATGTTTTTGGTCCCATCTCCATCTGTCACACCTCATGTTCTTAGTAAATCTTCAATGCTCCTAGTTTTCTGAAGGTTTTATGCATGTTCTATGTGCTTATGTCCATATTCTTTCCTCTCACTTCATCACCTTATGTGATGGGACCCCATTTATTATTTAAAATTCAGTCTCTTGGTCACCTCTCAGTCATCTTCAAAATCTTTCTCCATCCAGTCTAATCAACCCCCAGCTTGGTTATCCATTATCTAGTTTGTGGCTTCTTCCTTTGTTCTAGGGTTAACTATTTTTATGTCTCAACCCACAAATTCAACTCACATGATACCACCTGATGTAGACTATGATCTTTATGAAAGTGGGGACACAGCTGATTTATTTTTAATATCCTCAACCCCAGCACAACCTATGCCATTTTCCCCCCTAAATGCAATGGATCTAATGTTACTGTTATCTGAGGTTCAATTTCTTCCATAACTGTTTTGGAAAGGAACACCAGTAGGATTCAAAAGTGTGAATATTTACATATTCGTCAACAAAATCATTCATTAACTGTCAATACATCAAAACAATGGAAAACCAAGGTCAATCTGCATGTCTTCAACTCATGCCTCATGGGGTACCGCTGCTCTGAGTGAAGCACCAGCTAACGTTGATCAAGTGGATCAAGTAAGGAAAAGAAGATGCTCTTCTAGCTACTTTGAGTATTGAGAATGATGGTTAAGACTAAACCCTAGTCCAAGGACAATACTCTTAAATGCACTTTATATCAGATCACTGAGAAAGAATAGATGGGAAATCCAAAATATACACAGTTTTGTTTTCTACTTTGACAGACTATACAGTGTAAGCAAATACAGAACCCCTCATTGCTAAGATAACTTCTAATGATCTCTCTCTCCTGTAATCAAGCCAGAGACACTGAAACCCTGAAGCAAGGAATTCAGCTGGGGTCAAAGCTAAGCCAGAGATTGGGTTCTAGTTCAACTTACTAACAAAAAATGCAAATGCTTTCTCTGAAGCATTTTTCACATAGTTTGTGATATGGTTCCTCAGCTTATTTTTGGCTTGTGTGACAGGAACTTAGGGCAGAGTCCTCTGTGGGGCTCAGTCATCGATGGACACTTAGGAACGTGTCTGCGTGACAACCAACTTCCTGACAGATCAGGACTCCAGCAGCAGAAATAGGCTCCCAGTGACTCATCCACCTCCAGCAGGGCTCCTGGGATTTCCCACAGCATAGCAGAGCCCCTGCACTGTGATGTGAGGTTACACTCTGACAGCTTCACAGCTCTGACCCCAGGTCCTTCCCTGTGAAAAGCACTAATCCAGCTGCTGTCTCTCGCAATGGGATCTGGCTCCCTCTGTTCTTTTGTCTAATCTTCTAGAAGATAACAGAAAGCTAGCTGCCTTTGCCCTGTGAGGAAGACATTTAGGTACATGTCAACAGAACAGTTGATTGAAGAGCTGATGGAAGGAGTATTGGGCTATATATAAAAAGGCAACTGGAATGGAAAAGATGCAATCATCTGAGAAATTTGAAAAGCTGATCTACATAAATTACAACACACTACAGCAGCCTGATGTGCAGAGAAACATAATCTTGCCTAAACGGATAAGAGATAAAGGAATATTCACTAGATCCCTTTTCCTCACCACAGACAAAACCTAAACTTGTTTTTATCTCATATAACTCAGTTCAGTTCAGTTGCTCAGTCGTGTCCAACTCTTTGTGACCCCAAGGACTGCAGCATGACAGGCCTCCCTGTCCATCACCAACTTCCGAAGTTTACTCAAACTTATGTCCATTGAGCCAGTGATGCCATCCAACCATCTCATCCTCTGTCATCCCCTTGTCCTCCTGCCCCCAATCCCTCCCAGCATCAGAGTCTTTTTCAGTGACTTAGTTCTTCACATCAGGTGGCCAAAGTATTAGAGTTGTAGCTTCAACATCAGTCCTTCCAATGAATATTCAGGACTAATTTCCCTTAGGATGGACTGGTTGGATCTCCTTGCAGTCCAAGGGACTCTCAAGAGTCTTCTCCAACACCAGTTCAAAAGCATCAATTCTTCGGCACTCAGGTTTATTCACAGTCCAACTCATATCCATACATGACCACTGGAAAAACCATAGCTTTGGCTAGATGGACCTTTGTTGGCAAAGCAATGTCTCTGCTTTTGAATATGCTATCTAGGTTGGTCATAACTTTCCTTCCAAGGAGTAAGTGTCTTTTAATTTCATGGCTGCAGGCACCATCTGCAGTGATCCTGGGGCCCAAAAAAAAAATAAAGTCTGACACTGTTTCCACTGTTTCCCCATCTATTTGCCATGGAGTGATGGGACCAGATGCCATGATCTTTGTTTTCTGAATGTTGAACTTTAAGCCAACTTTTTCACTCTTCTCTTGCACTTTCATTAAGAGGCTCTTTAGTTCTTCTTCACTTTCTGCCATAAGGGTGGTGTCATCTACATATCTAAGGTTATTGATATTTCTCCCAGCAATCTTGATTCCAGCTTGTGTTTCATCCAGCCCAGCATTTCTCTGGGTGTACTCTGGCATTTCATGATGTACTCTGCATATAAGTTAAGTAAGCAGGGTGACAATATACAGCCTTGATGTACTCTTTTCCCTATTTGGAACCAGTCTGTTGTCACATGTCCAGTTCTAACTGTTGCTTCCTGACCTGCATATAGGTTTCTCAAGAGGCAGATCAGGTGGTCTGGTATTCCCATCTCTTTCAGAATTTTCCACAGTTTGTTGTGATCCACACAGTCAAAGGCTTTGGCATAGTCAATAAAGCACAAATATATTTTTTTCTGGAACTCTCTTGCTTTTTTGATGATTCAATGGATGTTGGCAATTTGATCTCTGGTTCCTCTGCCTTTTCTAAATCCAGCTTGAACATCCAGAAATTCACGGTTCATGTACTCTTGGAGTCTGGTTTGGAGAATTTTGAGCTTTACTTTACTAGCATGTGAGACGAGTGCAACTGTGCAGTAGCTTGAGCATTCTTTGGCATTGCCTTTCTTTGGGATTGGAATGAAAACTGACCTTTTCCAGTCCTTTGGCCACTGCTGAGTTTCCAAATTTGCCGGCATATTGAGTGCAGCACTTCACAGCATCATCTTTTAGGATTTGAAATAGCTCCACTGGAATTCCATCACCTCCACTAGCTTTGTTTTTAATGGGCTTTGTTCAAGTGGACTTCCTAAGGCCCACTTGACTTCACTTTCCAGGACGTCTGGCTCTAGATGAGTATTCATACCATCATGATTATCTGGGTTATGAAGATCTTCTTTGTACAGTTCTGTATATTCTTGCCACCTCTTCTTAATATTTTCTGCTTTTGTTAGGTCCATACCATTTCCTTTATTGAGCCCATCTTTGCATGAAATGTCCCCTTGGTATCTCTTAATTTTCTTGAAGAGATCTCTAGTCTTTCCCATTCTATTGTTGTCCTCTATTTCTTTGCATTGATCACTGAGGAAGGCTTTCTTATGTCTCCTTGCTATTCTTTGGAACTCTGTATTCAAATGGGTATATCTTTCCTTTTCTTCTTTGCTTTTTGCTTCTCTTCTTTTCACAGCTATTTGTAAGGCATCTTCAGACAGCCATTTTGCTTTTTTGCATTTCTTTCTCTCCAGGATGGTCTTGATCCCTGTCTCCTGTACAATGTTACAAACCTCAATCCATAGTTCTTCAGGCACTCTGTCTATCAGATCTAATCCCTTGAATCTATTTTTCATATAACTCAAGAGTACACACAGTGGCCACTCTGTACTGCCTGGATTGGTATTAATAACAGAGGATGTACCTTTGCTCCTTTGAGCAGCCTGGTTTTACTCATAGTGATATACATTTGCAACCTGAGTAGAGTAAATAACTGACTATCTCAGAGAGAAAAAGAGAACGCTTTGGATGCTTATGATGGTACGTCCTGCTTTTTTGCACTGAGTTTGATCAGCTCCTTTACAACCATGAGATGACTAGGTACTGTGCAATGTTTTCTATTCCAATCCAATGGGCTTCCTTCTGCTCTTTGCTCTTAGTAGGGAGTTTCTGCATCCTGATCTCTACCTACAAACAGTACTTCTCCACCCAGATTATAGGGTGTCACACTAGAACTTATCTGGTGTAATAGGAATATGTGACATGTGCCATAGTTATCATGTTGGGAACATGCTGTTAAACTCAAGAGAGACTGTGTGTGTGTGTGTGTCCAAATGACTATTTTCAATGAATAGCAGGTCTGTGGTTACAAGCAATATCCTCAGACTAGGAAAAGGCTCTGCAGGCAGACTAACTGTGGTCTTAGACAACTTATCTAATTTTAAGAAGATTTTGCCTCCTTATCCATGAAATCATAATAACACCAACTACCTTACAGAAATTGTTACGTTGAGAGAGAATGTACATAAAATATGGGAAAGTTAGGAGGACCTCCATAAATTAGATCCATTTTATTTTTATTACAATAATTAAGTTGAAAAGATATTATTTCACACACTGGCTTTTCTGTTGTTGTTTTACCCTTTCCAGAAACATCGCAGGGAAACCATTCCAGGCCTCAAGCTGTCTCCTTCCTTGAAAAATTCTCCACTCAAGGGCTCAGGGCAATCTGAGGGTAAAAAGTAGAGGTGAACCTTTAAGAGTTGCATGTCCTGGGCCCATTTATTGATCAGTAAGAGATGGCTCAGACGGTAAAGCATCTGCCTGCAATGCGGGAGACCCGGGTTCGATCCCTGAGTCGGAAAGATCCTCTGGAGAAGGCAACGGCAGCCCACTCCAGTACTCTTGCCTGGAAAATCCCATGGACAGAGGAGCCTGGTAGGCTACAGTCTATGGGATTGCAAAGAGTTGGACACGACTGAGCGACTTCACTTTCACTTTCAAGAGATATAATAACAGAAAACTTTTCTCATAAAATGACAATCAAAGGCTGAATCTTTTAGACCTCTCCTTAAAAGGCAAGAGTAAACTCTGACTGATATTCAATTTACAAAAAACTCAGAAATAATGGCCACTTGCAGGAGATAGTATTGCTCATAAATAGTGCTCAAATTTTATTCCAAACAAGCTCATTTATAACTAAAGAAGGTTCTAGAATTCAGTCACTTGATTGTGATGAGTAAACAGAAGCACAGGATGGAAAATCCATATCACATATCATGTCTACACAAATTTCTTTAACAAATAGGCATTCCTCCTGCATTGAGTTTTCTCCCTTAAATGATCATGATCACAATATAAAAAGAACCATCCTTGTCAGTTCTTGTACTTGTTAATACATCCCCCCTTGAATTTAGCACAATTTAGCACGCTGTACCTGCACAAGTCTGCTTCGCTAGCAACTGGGTCTGAATTCAGAGTCCATTCTCCTTCACACACAGAACTCACCATCCAAATGATACCTTATCACAACCCACAGAGGCTTCAACAACAACAAAAAAAAGTCGAATGCCTTCATAACAGCCCCTGCAGACTGACACTGATTCCAAAATGAAGGGTGGGTTCTATTTCTGATAAATTCAATCGAAGAATTTTAGGGACTGTATATTTAAACAGGCAGATGATGATCTAAAGCGAAAGCCACTCAGTTGTGTCAGACTCTTTGTGACCCCATGGACTATACAGTCCATGGAATTCTCCAGGCCAGAATACTGGAGTGGGTAGCCTTTCTTTTCTCCAGGGGATCTTCTCAACCCAGGAATTGAACCCAGATCTCCCACATCACAGGCAGATTCTTTACCAGCTGAGCCACAAGGGAAGCCCAAGAATACTGGAGTAGGTAGCCTATCCCTCCTCCAGCAGATCTTCCCTAACCAGGAACTGAACCAGGGTCTCCTGCATTGCAGGTGGATTCTTTACCAACTGAGCTACCAGGGAAGCCCTGTGATCTAAAGGATAATCCAGAAACATTTCAAGTGTCACTTCACAAAGTGTGGTTTGTTAATAAGGTTTTTTGTTTTTTGTTTTAAATCAAGAGTAAAAGTTTAAGCTTTAAAAATCTTCATCAAATGTTATTTTAATAAAGGCAGCAGAAACAAATATGTTCTATAAATTCCAGTGGTTATACTTCTTTCTTGGAAGGTTCAAAACCCCTCAGCCCTTTGTTAATTTATCTGATTCAATGGAGCCATTCAGCAATGTCCTTAAACTGACCTAAGAGTTATCCTTTTAAGGGCTCATATTTACTGAGTAACAAGTATGACGCTCAGAGAATGGTTCAGCTAGTTCCCTCTTGGGTGAACTCAGTGGTGGTATATGTTCAGACCAGCCAAGATGGCTGTTCTCTTGCTCCCTGTTTGACCAGTACCTGCTTCATTTACACCCCACTCATAAGACTGACCTTCCTACATACTTTCCCCAGGCCCAGATAGTGATTGTTCTTATCCAAAGGGCAGTGACCAACATGCTTCTCTGCTAGTTTCCCTGGTAGCTGATGAGCCACCCTGACATCAATTTACCCCTTCCATTTCACCTCGACCTAAGGAGTCAAGACTGCCACCATGTCTGGCCCCACCATCCAATGCACACTGTGGGGTGTCACTCCAGTACTTTGCTTCAGACATGTAAGAGCCTTCTATCCATTAAACCATTAATGTCTCTGTCACCACCTCCAGGCTCTTTCTTCAGTCTTGAAGCTTGCAAGTACAGGGCTCATAGGCCTGTGATGTGCAGACCAACAGGTGGGCGAAAGCAACTATTCAAGCCAGATACTTAAAAAATATCCCTTTATCAGATCACCCAGAAACCAAAGAAACTCCTTCTGTGGGACATTTTAACACAAAATTGTTTGGGGAGCTAAGTGAATTATATTGTTTATTTTGACTCAAATGTGATCTCCTATATTTACCTGTTTCAAGCATGTATTGCTTTTATTAACTTGCTTTCGTTAACACTATTACTGAATTACTTATCATAGTATTGGACTGTATACGTATTTTTTTAATTAATATTTGTAGAAGTAAATTAAACTGAGGCACATTCTTAGGAGAAACAAAGGTGAAGCTGTCAACTGGGACTCATTCTGGTGCCAGTATTTTATTTGATTCTCACTTGCCTTTAGAGTTTCTTCAAGAAGGGGTTATGTCAGTAGTTTAACATTCTCTAACCTGAGTGACTGAACTTTGACACAGAACTCAATCTCCAGTTTAGAGGATATATCTGAATATGTCTTATGGGCAAATGGTGTCTTCTAAATCAGTCATCATAAAAGTAGAAGTAATTTCACACACCAGAGTCCAGTTTAAGTTCTAAAGTGAGACAGAGGATTCTAATCCCAGCCCTGCTACTTGTCAACAGTATATCTACATGCAAATTGCCAAGCCCTTTAGGGCTCCCTTTTCCCATATGTAAACTAGAAATAATAATGGTTCTATCTATGGGGCTGCTTTGAGGATTACTAGAGAGAGTACATGTGTATTCCCAGAGGAACAGAACTAATAGCATATACAGACATGTATGAAGGGGATTTATTATGGGAATTGGCGCATGTGATTATGCAAACCAAGATGTGCCACAACACATGTCTGCAAGCTGGTAAACTAGGAAAGCAGGTGGTATAATTCAGTCCCAGCCTGAAGGCCTGAGAACCAGCTTTTAACAGTCAAAAGCTCAAGAACTAGGAACTCGCATGTCCAAGGGCAGGAGGAGATGGACTACCCAGCCCGAGAAGAGAGAATTTGTCCCTCCTCCACTTTTTTGTTCTGTTTGCATCCTCAATGGATGGAATGATACCCACCCACACTGGTGAGGGTGAATCACATTTACTCAATCCACTGACTCAAATACTAATCATTTCCAGAAACACCATCAGTGAAAAACCCAGGAATGATGTTTTATCCGCTATACGAATATCCCTTAGCCCAGTCAAGCTGGCACATAAAACTACCCCAATAGGTAACACACTTAACACTAATCACGTAATAAATACCCAATTAATACTGACTCTCATTCTTACAGCCATCTTTAGCCTCAAGTTCCAAACTTAGGTTCAGTTTGTTGGTTACAAGAGTCCCAGGTGCCAGCCTGCAGACAAGGATCTCTTCTTTGATCTCATTTTTTTTTCCTCTATGCGCTAGGACAAACTCTTACTAAAGTGAGTTGCTCTTAGTAAGCATAATAAATGCAAGGAGCAGTAAAGCAAAAATGTCCAGATTATGAAGGGAACATTCAAAGAAGACTTGAAAGACTTGACTAGATTATAAAGAAGCAGAAAGTGGTATTCAAAGCTGAAATCTAAATTTCTCTAGCCCACTGACTGCCCAGTCTCTAAACATTACTAGGTTAGTAAACATTGTGGACTGACTAATAGGTGAAAATAATAGCCCTTACTTTCACTGTTTAAAATATTTAATTATCTGGTTAATGCATCAGAATGTGGCTTTGATCCATAAAATTCTGGTTTGATATTTGAATATCACCCATGTTATAACCCCAAATCCAAAAAGATACATCCGCTTTGCTCCTGAGGTACAATCCCACATGAAAATACTCTCTTCACTTCTTACCTCAGTCTTCCTGAAATTCCCTCTTTGGGTACAGCTGCCATTATAGATGCCCAAACAAGACTCTTTTTTTCCCCCTCTCTTTCAAAAGGGCAGCCTGGGTTTTCTTATTCCTCTGACTGCCTGCTTTGCATCTGCCTCCTCTCAGGTGTGTCCTTCCAGGAGAGTGGCTTGGAAAACCAGGGAGAATAAATGCCTTTGGTTGAATTACCTGCCAAGACAATCTGAATTTTACATCTGGAATATATCTTTTAGATTCACCTTTCCCAGATACCACAAGGACTGATCATTATTTTTAAGTTGGGCAAAGAGAACAACAATATGAGAATTGGTTTCAATTTCATAAACAAAGAAATGGTTAATGGATGAATGTGATCACAGTTCTCCTCTCCTTCCCAAGGTTTTATTTTTTTCTGTTATACCTTTTTTAAACCTACCTTTTTTTTTTTTTTAATGCTACCTACCATAAGTTAATTGGCCTCAGACCACTGACAGTAAGTAACAAAATAAGAATTAAAAAAAAAAAAAAAACTTTCACAAGTCATTTTTTAAAGTAGGTTGAGTCTAGATTTTCTTTTGGAGGCTTCACACCTCTCCCCTTCTCCTTCCCTGCACTGCATCCAAGGCTGTCTTCCTATTCACCTCCTTCCGCAACAGAAAGGACACCCTCCTTCCAGAACTCAGACTGAATTTCTTCTCCGATCTTCGAGAAAGAATTAGATTGGATTCAGTTACAAATGTTTCCCAAACTCTTAAAAGAAGAAAACTGTTTAATTAATTTACAATGAGCCAGAAATTATCCTTTTTAATCCTTCTCAAGGTTTGTCTGCACACTGATGGATTTCTCTCAAATGATGTCTTATCATTCTCTCTTCCCACATCCCATGTTATTTAGAGAGAACTCATTTCGAAAAGAGAAAAGTGTAGACAGGAGGATTAGATTTGAGCAAAGCACAACTGTACATTTATCATCCTCATCCCAACCCCTAAATCACTGATCTAGTCTCCTCTGTTAGACTTTGTTCATCCATAATTGCTAAGTGTCAGGGCACTTTTATCTTCAGTCCCAGGCTGCAGTGTGTAATGGAAGTACCTTTGCCAAGAAATATTGATACACAGAAGAGTCAGGACCAGGCAGGCAAAGCCCATATCTGATGAGGCAAAGTACATTTTTGGCTCTGGCCTTACAAAGTGGGTTAAGAAATGATGTGAACTTTCAAGACAGAAAAGCAAATAAGTTTGCACACATTTATGACAATAGCTACCAAGTGTAGCTTGTTGCTTCGGAGGGGAGGAGTAGCCTTTTTTAGTGTAAATGCCTAACTGGTCCTCTGAGACGCTGTAAGATGACCAGGGAACTAGGAGAATGCCCTGAGCAAAGATTCGTCCATTAGGCAGAAGGAAGAGAAAGAAGAATTCTGGGTACTTGCTCCAGATCTAGAAACAAGCATTTAGTTCTGAGGGAAAAAAGCATTCCAGTTTGCAACATTCATTGTCTCTCTTCCTCCCCACCTCTTTATACCCACTCGAGCTGGAGACAGTTTCCCTGCCCTAGAGCTAAGAACTCCCTTAAAGTTAAGTCCTTGCCTCTGATTTTATGGTTACCTGGACAACTGAGGTATGGAAAACAGTGTTGCAGTTCAGATAAAGCTCCAACAGAGGTTCATATTGTTTCCCAGTGGAGTGTCCACCAGGAGGCATGCAGCAGTTCAGATTACATGCAGATTTCCATCCTCAATCAGCCCCTAATTAAAAATAAAGCCTCTCTCCATCTGCTCATAACGCTCACAAAACCTTTTTTTTCCCCCTTTGGGCTCAACATTTTTAAGCTTGGTCTGTGCCCAACTGTAGATTACTCTGACAAGTCTGAAGTGTTTTGGCATGAAGTAATGGTGGGAATAGGTACTTTTTTTTTAAACTTGATTCTTAAAAACAGCAACAAAAAACAGTCTCTAAAAGTAATTCAAGTGAAAATAACTTCAGATGCTCGTTTGTACACTTTAAATGTTACTAGTTGAAAAGGACATCTAAAGAGCTGTCTGAAGCTCAACCCAACAGGAAGGCTCCCAGCAGACCCTGACACAGATGCTCTCTATTACACTGTAATTGTGCAATGCTGAGCAGGACTTGAAAGGGTGACAAGGTCACTGCCCAACCTTGCAGCTCTGCAACTTGTGTGTAATGATGGGGGGTGCATAAAAACTATGGGGCAACTCAAAAAGGCACGGAGGAAGCAGTTTTTGTCCCCCAGTTAGAAGGGTTTTGTCGACACCCGCTTGAGATTGCAGAAATACAAATTTGCTCAACACCACAATGACACAGCTCGTACAAGAGGGGTTTCCCCTTTCCTTCTACACAATCTGCTCACTTTCTATGCAATTTGTTAAAAGTCAGATATGACTTTAAAACTCTCTCTGATAGGTGGCTTCTAAGATCCTCTACTCCTCTGGCCTCCTACCTCACCTCACCTTCCCAGTAAAACAAGTCAAGATAAACATCCCCAGGGCAGGTAATGTTCCCTGTGGGCACGTGACCCCAATACAGATAAGCACAGAGCAACTGGCTGCTGGAAATACTTCCACAACATTGAATAGATCTGCTTTTCTTTTTGCATTTCTTGCCCCAGTTTCACCACATTTACCTCTTCAGGTGCTTCTCCTAGGAAAGTCCTACATAGTCTGAGGATCTGGCAAGCTACTTTTTAATGCACTTAATTCAACAACATTATCCTTTGGGTGATCTATGACAGCAATCCTCCAAGGAAGGGGACAGAAAGGGTTCCCTTAACTCAGATGCTCAATGTGGGGCCCAGCACTGATTTAGTCTTAGGACTAAAGCAACCATGTATGATTGCTTGCATGGCACCAGTCCCTCCCCTCTTCTCCCCTTCCCTTTTTTTCATTCCTGAAGCATTGCCTAAGCACCTCTGCTGTGTCTACCTCTATGTGCAGGTTCTAGGAATCCAGCTAAGAAAAGATAAACAGAGCAGTATCTTTAAATTTATACTGCTTGTAATCCAGCAGACATCTGAGAGTCACTAAAACACCCCCAAACAGATAATGTCCCCCTAGACAGATCATGACCCAAATGCAGGAGCAGCTAATTTCTCACTCATCCAAAGTAGAAAACAGAAGTTCCTGAGCATCAGGAAGCCTCCCCCACACCACCAAAGTATTGGTACAAGGATCCGAGATTCTTCTATTTTGTGGCCCTGCTATATTCAACACTTGGCTTTTACGGTTGTCATGGTTATCTGCATCGAGCCTCTGGATGAAGAAAGGGAGGGGCAGGGGGTGGAATGGGGAGAATGCTTGACACAGGACGTATCTGGGGTCAGTCCATAAAAACTCCACTGGTCAGTCACAAGAAAGGCTGGGAAGTGCAATCTCACCAAGTGCCCAGGAAGAAGAAGAAACAGTTTTCATAAACAACTAACCAGCCTCTGCCAGGAGGTCAGAAGAGAGAAAAAATGAGAAAAAGGAGATCCTACAGCAGAATTCACTGAAGGCAGAATTCAACATAAGGAACAAAAGAGAAAATGGAAACCAAAGCAACCCAGGGTGTGCAAAACAACAACAGGACTCCGAATGATGTTAGGAGGCATTCTCTGAGGCCTCCATCATGTGAATAGTAACATGTCAGATGGATCTTCCAGAGCATAATGGATCATCAGAGCATAGACAGTGACATGTGACAGCTAAGGACCAAAGGCCATCAGGATCACAGGAGATGAACTGACATGTGGTGGCTGAAAGCCCATAACAACAGCCCATGTAGTTTCCAGTTGAGCTAAAATTGTTCATAAAGAAGTCTGCATGCCTGGGACAAATCAGTTTTATGAATTGGTGACTATATTCATTCAAATGTGGCAGGGGTGTGGTTTGGATGAGCCACTAGCATGATACAAATTTTGGGAAATGTCACATGAGAAATCTGACTTTCCATGGTCTCTTGAACAAGCAAAAGATCCCAGTAAGAGTGATTCCTCATTCCTGAGTAGCAATAATCCAGTCACTCAGAATTGCCACTGACCTCCTTCAACTGGGCCTGCTCTCTCCAACACACCAAAGCCCTATAACATTTCATTTACATATTCTACCTGAGTTGTGTAGACAATTTGTAAGCCCTAATGTAAATAGTTAAATTCCTACAAGTCAGGGACTTCCCCAGAGGTCCAGCAGCTAAGACTCCATACTCCCAATCCAAGTGGCCCAGGTTTGAACCCTGGTCAGGGAATGAAATCCCACATGCCGCAACAAAGCTACCACAAGCCACAACTAAGACCCAGTGTAGCCAAATAAAAAACATTTTTTTACCAGTTAGAAATATAATAGAAAGAACCATGTAACTCAAGATCTTGGGCATTTTCAGGGTCTGACAGCAGCCCCCATAGAACATTGTTGTATGTACAGATACACATATATATACATATATGAAAAGCAGCAACAATGAGACTTTGCTCTATATTTACTTATTTAAGCATCTGTCTTCTTCAATTCAGTATGAATAATTTTGAAGGCAAGGCTCAGAGTATCTGGCCCATATAAGGTATCAGTTAAGTCTTTTGAAAGAAATCACAGTAAACTTATAACAAATAATCCCTTGAAAATGAACTGAAATAAAGAAAATATGAGTATGGCACTGAGGCAGCATCACTGACTTGGGACAGATCTCACCAGGAAACCCAAAGGCCATGTGGGGACTGATAATCCTGACTGTGCACACGTGCACCCTTACAAAGAAGGCAGAGAAGAAAAAAGAAAAACTGAACTGGAGACAAGAATTGAGAGAAGTGAGGAAGAAAGGTATATTAAAAAGTTTCAGCAGGGAAGGAATGGAGATGCAGATGTAGAGAATGGGCCTGTGGACACAGTGTAGGAAGGAAAGAGTGGGATGAACTGAGAAAGTAGCATTGACATAATACATTATCATGTGTAAAACAGATCTGATAGAGTGCCTGAAGAACTATGGACAGAGGTTTGTGACATTGTACAGGGGGTGGTGATCAAGACCATCCGCAAGAAAAAGAAATGCCAAAAGGCAAATGGTTGTCTGAAGAGACCTTACAAATAGCTGAGAAAAAAGAGAGAGAGAGAAGCTAAAAGCAAAGGAGAAAAGGAAAGATATACCTGAGTGCAGATTTCCAAAGAATAGCAAGGAGAGATAAGAAAGCCTTCCTCAGTAATCAGTGCAAGAAATATAGGAAAACAATAGAATGGGAAAGATGAAAAATCTCTTCAAGAAAATTAGAGATACCAAGGAAATATTTCATGCAAAGATGGGCACAATAAAAGACAGAAATGGTATGGACCTAGTAGACGCAGAAGATATTAAGAAGAGGTGGCAAGAATACACAGAACTATGAAAAAAAGATCTTAATGACCGAGATAACCATGATGGTGTTATCACTCACCTAGAGCCAGATACACCAGAATGCAAAGTCAAGAGGGCCTTAGAAAGCATCACTATGAACAAAGCTAGTGGAGGTGATGGAATTCCAGCTGAGCTATTTCAAGTACTGAAAGATGACACTGTTAAGGTGATGCATTCAATAGGTCAGCAAATTTGGAAAACTCGGCAGGGGTCACAGGACTGGAAAAGGTCAGTTTCCATTCCAATTCCAAAGAAAGGCAATGCCAAAGAATGCTCAAACTACCACACAATTGCACTCATCTCACACACTAGCAAAGTAATGCTCAAAATTCTCCAAGCCAGGCTTCAACAGTACGTGAACCATGAACTTCCAGATGTTCAAGCTGGATTTAGAAAAGGCAGAGGAACCAGAGATCAAATTGCCAACAACTGTTGGATTATAGAAAAAGCAAGAGAATTCCTGAAAAACATCCACTTCTGCTTTACTGGCTATGCTAAAGCTTTTGACTCTGTGGATCACAACTCTATGGAAAATTCTTGAAGTGATAGGAATACCAGACCACCTTACCGCCTCCTGAGAAATCCATACACAGGTCAAGAAGCAACAGTTAGAAGTGGACATGGAACAACACTGGTTCCAAATTCAGGAAGGAGTATGCCAAGGGTGTATACTGTCACTCTGCTTATTTAACTTATTTGTATAGTACATCATGTGAAATTCCAGGCTGGATAAATCACAAGCTGGAATCAAGATTCCCAGGAGAAATATCAATAATGTCAGATATGCAGATGACACCACCCTTATGGCAGAAAGTGAAGAAGAACTAAAGAGCCTCTTGATGAATGTGAAATAGGAGAGTGAAAAATCTGGCTTAAAACTCAACATTCAGAAAACTAAAATCATAGCATCAGTCCCATCACTTCATGGCAAATAGACGGAGAAAAAATGGAAATAGTGACTGACTATTTTCTTGGGCTCCAAAATCACTGAAGATAATGCCTGCAGCCATGAAATTAAAAGACGCTTGCTCCATAGATAAAAGCTATGACCAACTTAGACAGCATATTAAAAAGCAAAGACATTACTTTGCCAACAAAGGTCCATATATTCAAAGCTATGGTTTTTCCAGTAGTCATGTTTGGATGTGAGAGTCGGACCATAAAGAAAGCTGAGCGTGAAGAACTGATGCTTTTGAACTGTGGTGATAGAGAAGACTCTTGAGAGTCCCTTGGACTGCAAGGAGATCCAAACAGGCAATCTTAAAGGAAATCAGTCCTGAATATTCATTGAAAGGACTGATGCTGAAGCTGAAGCTCCAATACTTTGGCCACCTGATGTGAAGAACGGATTCATTGGTAAAGACCTTGATGCTGGGAAAGATTGAAGGCAGGAGAAGGGGACAACAGAGGATGAGATGGTTGGATGGCATCAATGATTCCATGGACATGATTTTAAGCAAGCTCCAGGATATGGTAACAGACAGGGAGGCCTGGCATGCTGCAGTCTGTGGGGTCGCAAAGAGTTGGACACAACTGAGCAACTGAACTGAACTGACTGAGAAGTTGCTATGTAACACAGGGAGCCCAACATGGTGCTGTGTGATAACATAGAGAGGTGGGATAGCAGGAGGAGAGGGAGAGTCAAGAAGGAGGTGATATATGTATTCAATGCAGTACAGTTCAGTCACTCAGTCGTGTCTGACTCTTTGTGACCCCATGAATTGCAGTACGTCAGGCCTCCCTGTCCATCACCAACTCCCAGAGTTCACCCAAACTCATGTCCATCGAGTCAGTGATGCCATCCAGCCATCTCATCCTCTGTCATCCCCTTCTCCTCTTGCCCCCAATCCCTCCCAGCTTCAGGGTCTTTTCCAGTGAGTCAACCCTTCACATGAGGTGGCCAAAGTACTGGAGTTTCAGCTTTAGCATCAGTGCTTCCAAAGAACACCCAGGACTGATCTCCTTTAGAATGGACTGGTTGGGTCTCCTTGCAGTCCAAGGGACTCTCAAGAGTCTCCTCCAACACCACAGTTCAAAAGCATCAATTCTTCAACCCTCAGCTTTCTTCACAGTCCAACTCTCACATCCATACATGACCACTGGAAAAACCATAGCCTTGACTAGATGGACCTTTGTTGGCAAAGTAATGTCTCTGCTTTTCAATATGCTATCTAGATTGGTCATAACTTTCCTTCCAAGGAGTAAGTGTCTTTTAATTTCCTGGCTGCAATCACCATCTGCAGTGATTTTGGAGCCCCCCAAAATAAAGTCTGACACTGTTTCCACTATTTCCCCATCTAATTTCCATGAAGTGATGGGACCAGATATCATGATCTTCGTTTTCTGAATGTTGAGTTTTAAGCCAACTTTTTCACTCTCCTCTTTCACTTTCATCAAGAGGCTCTTTAGTTCCTCTTCACTTTCTGCCATAAGGGTGGTGTCATTTGCATATCTGAGGTTATTGAGATTTCTCCCGGCAATCTTGATTTCGGCTTGTGCTTCTTCTAGCCCAGCGTTTCTCATGATGTACTCTGCATATAAGTTAAATAAGCAGGGTGACAATGTACAGCCTTGACGTACTCCTTTTCCTATTTGGAACGAATCTGTTGTTCCATGTCCAGTTCTAACTGTTGCTTCCTGAACTGCATATAGGTTTCTCAAGAGGCAGGTCAAGTTGTCTGGTATTCCCATCTCTTTCAGAATTTTCCACAGTTTGTTGTGATCCACACAGTCAAAGGCTTTGGCATAGTCAAGAAAGCAGAAATAGATGTTTTTCTGGAACTCTCTTCCTTTTTCGATGATCCAGCAGATGTTGGCAATTTGATCTCTGTTTCCTCTGCCTTTCCTAAATCCAGCTTGAACATCAGGAAGTTCATGGTTCACGTATTGCTGAAGCCTGGCTTGGAGAATTTTGAGCATTACTTTACTAGCGTGTGAGATGAGTGCAATTGTGTGGTAGTTTGAGCATTCTTTGGCATTGCCTTTCTTTGAGAATGGAATGAAAACTGATCTTTTCCAGTCCTGTGGCCACTGCTGAGTTTTCCAAATTTGCTGGCATATTGAGTGCAGCACTTTCACAGCATCATCTTCCAGGATTTGAAATAGCTCAACTGGAATTCCATCATCTCCACTAGCTTTTCGTAGTGATGCTTTCTAAGGCCCACTTAACTTCACATTCCAGGATGTCTGGCTCTAGGTGATATATGTATGCTGCTACTGCTAAGTCACTTCAGTCGTGTCTGACTCTGTGTGACCCTATAGACGGCAGCCCATCAGGCTCCCCCGTCCCTGGGATTCTCCAGGCAAGAACACTGGAGTGGGTTGCCATTTCCTTCTCCAATGCATGAAAGTGAAAAGTGAAAGTGAAGTCACTCAGTTGCGTCCGACTCTTAGCGACCCCATGGACTGCAGCCTCCAGGCTCCTCCATCCATGGGATTTTCCAGGCAAGAGTACTGGAGTGGGGTGCCATTGCCTTCTCCAGATATATATATAATTATGGCTTATTTGTGTTACTCTACTGCAGAAACCAACACAACATTATAAAGCAATTTTATTCCAATTAGAAAATAAATTTAAAAATACAGAAAAAAATTCACGAGTCTATTTGGCTCAGATGATCACTTGGGTGGTGTCCTAATTGGCCCCTCTGGAAGTTGCAGGTGAACAAACTATCTGAGCACCACTCTCCCTTCCTGGAACACCCTGGGATCTACAGAACTGTGCAGTAGCAACCAGAGGTTCCCAGGGAGACCAGCCAAGCTCGCTGCCACCTGTTGAAAGATACCCTTAACATGGCTCAGGGAACCACCACCATCAACCACCATTTATCTCCACAGTAGGAGCTCAGAAAAGATTGGATTGGGCTGAATGGAACTTAAAGGACCTGAATTGATGTTACTGAGAACAACTTAGGTTACATGACAGGAAAGCAACTTGGCCCTCCATGAGCTCTGTGCAAAGGGCCTGCCCCTGCTGAAGGCACAAGAATTATCAAAACCAATCAAGCACATAAATAAGTCTCTCAGGAATGATTAATCCTTGCTGTGAAGAGGCCAGGGGGTAAGTGAGGCGCCAACAATTCTCTAGTCAACTCTGAGAGTTACCCATACAGGGAGACAGGGGCTCTGGCATCAGCACAGCCAGGCAGAGTGAGAAATGTTGGCAAGGTGACTGCTGGGGGCAGGCATGTCTGGGCACAGAAGTGTTAGCTTAGCCTCCTAATATTTTTCTTGGACAACAATGAAAGTCTTGATGGAAGTATCTTTCTATTCCCTCTTTTGCTAACTCTACTCTCTACTCTCCTAATCTGCCAAGGGGAAAAAAAGCAAAGCTCTTTCCTAAACTTTTCCGGAAAAACTAAAGTAGGGTTCTCTCCATCTTCTGGGACCAACACTAGCCCATCCAATCAACATTTTTTTTATTGACAGCCTACCATATACTAAGTGCTAGATGGAAAGCAATGAATAAATAGAGATTTGGTAGTATATTTTCTATCCGGAGAGAAAGGCAGTGAACCAGTAAACACATGCATCATAACTAACCACGATAAAAGTTTCAAAGAAAATGAGCATAGAGCCCTGATAGGAAAATTACCAACGCTGTGTGGTGGCTTTGAAGAGAAAGCCTTTCAGAAGAAACTGAGACCTGAAGGAAAAGAAGGATCCAACCAAGAGAAAAGTAGCTAGCAAAGACTGTTTCAGGTAGAGGAAACAGCATGAGAAACCCTCAGGTCTCTGAGAGGCCAACAGGAGGTTATTGGGATTCTGGATCAGAAGTGTGGCCCGGAGAGGCACACAGACTGGTCTGAAAGAAATATATAGAAAGATAATGCATGTGCGGCCTTTTTGTAGCTCCCATGTGTTAGGGTCCACATGGGCTTCTCTGACTCTCACAACACAGGAAACCCCTCCAGTGAACAGCACAGAGCAAACCAGGATCCATGACCAGCTCGGGTCATGCTCACATGGAAAGGCTCTGCTAGACTCATGAAGCGTCCTTCTTCCATGAGCCAAAGATTAAACGAGTCAGAACCAGCCCTGCTGGAAGCAGCTGAGAGGAGGGTTTTCTCTGTTCTTCACCATCCACATGCCAGACAGCCACAGGTTCAGAAATGGGCATCAGAAGTGTGCTTGCAGTGCTTTAGAACAGGTGCTCATGGCCAGGGTAGGAGCAGGCTTAGCCACTGGCAGAGGTATGCCTCCTCACAGCTGGCCTAGGCCAAAGGTTCAGGACGGAAATGATTTAATAACCAGATCACAGTTCACAGAAGAAAAATCTATGATTCCTAATCAAAACAGACATCCAGACAGGGAGGATGCTCTTTTCACAATGAACAAGACTCATCCTTTTGGTCTGGCAGCCTTCAGAGGCATTGTTCTTGCCATTTCCTTTATAGTCCAATGTTGCTAAAGGTAGAGATTAATTTTCATTGCAGTGGTTACCTGCTAAGTGGATGCCTTCAGGCACTGGATGTATGTTTCATTTTATTCTGTTAGAAGTAAATAAATTTCCTTTTATTTACTTCTAACAGAATAAAATGATGCACGAAACTGGATGCTTGGGGCTGGTGCACTGGGACGACCCAGAGGGATGGAATGGGGAGGGAGGAGGGAGGAGGGTTCAGGATGGGGAACACATGTATACCTGTGGCGGATTCATTTTGATATTTGGCAAAACTAATACAATTATGTAAAGTTTAAAAATAAAATAAAATTAAATAAATTTAAAAAAAAAAGAAGTAAATAAATTTCCTGAAGGACAATATAATCTTGCCATAATACCTATGTGATAACTTCAGGCCAACAAGATGGGACCTATTTCAAACAAGTACCTAGGAAGACCTTTCTGAAGAGGTAGAGCAGGGCAGGGGCACTTTGACAAACCCTAAATTGTGAGCTTGTTTTTTTGGCAATTACTGAAAAAGCATTGAATTTCTCTGGCAAAATGTGGACACAAATCCAGCGTTATTCATAGATTGAGCCTGAGCCCAAGCATTAAACTTTGGCCCTGAGCTTTCAATTCTTCCTGTTCAGTTTTTGATGCAGAAGATAAGGTTCCTACCTTGAGCCAGGCTACACACTTACATCCACTCCATGTCATCACAAAGATGAGTTAAATCCAGCCAGGATTAAATGGAAGCCCTTGATAAATAGGTCAGAACTGACTTGTTCAAGGTTATATCTCCAACTGGCTTGAAGCTACATATTTCTTTCTGTCATTATTTTTAGGAGTTATATCTGCATGTTGTTGTTCAGTCGGTTAAGTAATGTATGAATCCTTGTGACCCCATGAACTGCAGCACACCAGGCTTCTCTGTTCTTCATTATCTCTCCGAGTTTGCTCAAATCCACGTTCATTGAGTCAGTGTGGCCATCCAACCATCTCATCCTCTGCCACCAGTTTCCCAGTGTCATAGTCTTTTCCACTGAGTCAGCTCTTTGCATCAGGTGGCCAAAGTATTGGAGTTTCAGCTTCAGCACCAGTCCTTCCAATGAATACCCAGGGCTGATTTATTTTAGGATTGACTGCTTTGATCTCCTTGCAGTACAAGGGACTCTCAAGAGTCTTCTCTAGCATTACATTTAGAAAGCATCACGTTTTCAATTAAAAAAACCTATTTTGACCATATTTTTATATCTCAGTCAGGGGTTCCCCCAACTTTCCTCACAGGTATGTGTCCATCTGTCTGCCTGTATTTAAGCTAAAGAAAACCTTACCACCCAGGTTTAGCAGTAATGCTTTTGAGAAGCATGCATCTTTCATTCTTAAGAAGCCTCCAAACTTAGGCAGAAAGTTACCAAATGTTTGGCTTGGTCCCCCCTAAGGTGGTGAAACATGATTTTTCACAAACTTACAGAGCAGCACAAGACTGTCTACAAAGCAATAACATAACACCAAACACGTTAGCATATGCAACTTTTCAAGTCCCAGCATCACCTCTCTGCGGTTCTAGACGGGAGCGTAATGAAGCAGCAGGATGGCTCCTGCAGTAGACAAGAGGGCCATGAATGTTTAATGTCCCCCTTCCTCAGCAGGCAGCAATGCAGAAGTCAGATGGAGAAGGAGAAGCTTGGACCTCCCTCGTATACCTGTGACTGATTCATGTTGATGCATGGAGGAAACCAACACAATATTTTAAATTATCCTCCAATTAAAGATTAATTAATAATAATTAAAAGAGAAGGCTAGGCTTGACCCCATGCATTGTGGCCATAGCTACATTCACTGAACTCACTAAAAAAGAAAAAAAAGTGGCTCAGTAAAAACATTTACATTGATGACCAACTCACTCTGTCATGTTTTGAGACATTGCAAGTTATCCTCATTTACCCAACCATGCTTAACCTTGGAGACTGAGAAAGAGGGGATGGGGAAGGGAGTAACAGGCAGCTAAAGGATTTGACTGACTTTTTTGTTTGAGGTGTTTCATGACAAGAACTGTCAAGACAAGAGCAAGTCTGTTATTAATCTCCGTTCCCTCAAGGAACATTTCTTTATGGAGTCCCATGCAGTCATTCATTTGATCAGCAAACATTCATTACACACCAGGTGCTGAGCACGAATAGGAAGAGATACCCTAAGTCAAAACTAGGGACATCAGCCCTGGTGATTTCCATGCAAGAGTCCAGACCCTTCAGAGATCTTTTACCTCTGATCTTTTTCCATGTCAGTCAAACTAAACCAACACAAAAGTTGCAACATCTGCCCTCAGGGAGGAACTGTACCATTGCCCCCAACTGTGCAAGTATAGTGAAAGATACGCACAAGTAGCAGATGGCATTTCATCACTACATGCAAAGAGTCCTGGAGTCTTCAGCTTGCCTCTTTCCAGTTCCTTGAAAGAGGGATGCTGCCTGGTCTACCACTTTCCCTCAGAGCTGCATCTCCAGCCCCCTCTCTCTAAGCAGGCTCTTAACACTCACTTTGGCAGAGACATTCCCTGTTTTCAAGCCCTTCCCCAATTAGCTACATTTCCAATTGCTTTTGCCCCTTTCTGAAGAAATTAAGTATGCAGTGATTGTGACATGTTCTAAAGAGGTTTTCTTTACCAAGAAAGTGCTACAAACTGGGTCCCCACAAGGAAATCAGAGTGAGTCACTCAGGACTCTTTGCTTCTGCTTTTCAGGCTGTTAAATGCAAGCCGTGAGGCACCCCATACAAAGCCATTTGCCTCAGCTGAGGCCTAAGAGCGTCACTCCCTACACAGCAGATCATGAAGAAATAGCCAAACAGGGTCAGCCTGAATCCCATGTTTCTTGTTGTTATAATCTGAGAAAATGAGCACTGACAGGATGAAGAGTAATGTCTATTGTATTTCATTTGAGTGTAGTTGGAAAGTAAACAATTGTTAGAGAAATTATTCCAACTCCTCTGCTTCAGCAAACATACAAGAGAGAGAAAAAAGAAACAAAGATAAACATTCACAGCTCTTGTCATCTTTAACACAACACAAAAACCCGTGACATGAATATCTACCCAATGGCACATGGCTGGATTGAAAGCTTGGAAATTGAGTGAGAAACAAACTAGAGGTGCTATCAGTCTAGGAGGGACTGCAGGGCAGAGGAGCAAGATGAATCTTCTGTTCTGCTTAGCTCGGGAGCGATCATGTTTCAAACAAAGTCGTTAGTGATAAAGCAAAGCACCGTGATAGCAAAGAAGCTAGGCTCCAGCCGAGAATGAGGTTTGAGGCTTCACTGATGCTGACTCTGCCCAGACACTACTTCCTCTCTCTTCTCTAAGGTCCAGCAAAAGTCCCCCTCCTCCTTGAAGTCTTCATGGGTTTCATCTGCCTGTATACATATCTTGTCTTATGAATTCCTGGAGCAGCTACTCTTTAATTTTTAAATTATAGTATAATTGCTTTACAATGTTAGTTTCTGCTCTACAACAATGTGAATCAGCTATATGTATGCATATATCCCCTCCCTGTTGAGACTCCCCCCTACCCCACCATCCCTAGGCCATCACAGAGCACAGAACTGAGCTCCCTGTGCTATACAGCAGCTTTCTACTAGCTATCTATTTTACACATGGAAATGTATACATGTCAGTGCTACTCTCCTAGTTCATCTCACCCTCCTGGAGCAGCTACTTTCATGCTTTACAATATGGAGATTTTTCAGATTTTCCTTGACTTTGTTCTCTAGTTGATCCATGTGTTTTCACCTCTAATCTTGTGACTGAATTCTGATTCTCTTGGAATAAGAGCTTAGTTTTATTTTTTTTATTTTTCTTTTGGCTCTCCTACACAGCCTGGTTTGGAACTGAACATATCAAAAGCCTCTAACGTGTATCTCTCTAGATGATTCTGACAAGTTTTCCTAAGAGTCACTATCCATGGAAGAACCAGGAGAATGGACAGCTTATTTACATTAACTTAGGGAGGAACTTGGTTGGGCATGTCCACTTGGACTGTGGGCCACCTGTTCGTCATTTACTTTCAAGTTGAGTCTTGAATAACATAGCGGACCTGGAATTCCTTGGTGTTTCTTCTGTTAGTCACCCATAACCAAGGCCCATATTCTGAGCAGGTAAACAACACGGTCAAAGAACACCTAATAGTGAAAAGCTAATAGCTGCAAATATCCAGACATGAATGCTTTGTTCATTGTTTAATCAAAGCTGGAGCCCACTTTGCTACTTTCAGGTATGAACATTGGCCCTCAGGTGGAGGGATGCGGAGGATGGCAAATTTGATCAGCCACATCCAAATAGAATTTCACCCTCTGGATCCACACTAGGGCTGCTGAGTAGCCTGTGGATAATATTGCTTTTCTCACACATATTTGCCTCAGCTGAAAAGGTTTGATCCTTTAGTTTAAAAAAAGACAAGAAAAGTTATATATGGAAAAAGTTTATGGCAGGTGTTCTAATCAGTGAGGTTTGACATATACATCATGAGCAACTGTCCTAATTCACTGGGACTGATGTGGTTTCCTGAGACATGGGAATTTCCATGCTAAAACCAGAAAAGTTATTGACAGACTGGGACCAGTCATGTCCTAGATTCCAAGAGTCAGCCTTCAGACCTTCAGCAGACCATGTTGTTGTTCAGTCGGTAAGTCATATCTGACTTTTTGCCACTCCATGAACTGCAGCATGCCAGGCTTCTCTGTCCTTCACTATCTCCCAGAGTTTGCTACAACTCATGCCCATTGAATCAGTGATACCATCCAACCATCTCATCTTCTTTCACCCCCTTGTCTTCTTGCCCTCAATCTTTCCCAGCATCGGGGTCTTTTCAAATGACCCAGCTCTTCGCATGAGGTGGCCAAAGTATTGGAGTTTCAGCTTCAACATCAGTCCTTCCAAAGAACACCCAGGACCGATCTCCTTTAGGATGAACTGGATGGATCTCCTTGCAGTCCAAGGGACTCTCAAGAATCTTCTCCAACACCACAGTTCAAAAGTATCAATTCTTCGGTGCTCAGCTTCCTTTATAGTCCAACTATCACATCCATACATGACTACTGGAAAAACCACTGGTTATGGGTTTTGGTCTGTCTAGTCATAGCTTTGACTAGATGGACTTTTTATGGCAAAGTAATGTCTCTGATTTTTAATATGCTGTCTAGGTTGGTCATAACTTTTCTTCCAAGGAGTGTCTTTTAATTTTGTGGCTGCAGTGATTTTGAACCCAGGAAAATAAAGCCTCTCGCTGTTTTCATTGTTTCCCTATCTGTTTGCGTGAAGTGATGGGACGAGATGCCATGATCTGAGTTTTCTGAATGTTAAGTTTTAAGCCAGATTTTTCACTCTCCTCTTTCACTTTCATCAAGAGACTCTAGTTCTTCTTTACTTTCTTCCATAAGGGTGGTTATGGCATATCTGAGTTATCGATATTTCTCCTGGGAATCTTGATTCCAGCTTGTACTTCATCCAGCCCAGCATTCCACATGATGTACTATGCTGCTGCTGCTAAGTCGCTTCAGTTGTGTCTGACTTTGTGCGACCCCATAGACAGCAGCCCACCAGGCTTCTCCGCCCATGGGATTCTCTAGGCAAGAGTACTGGACTGGGTTGCCATTGCCTTCTCCGTAATGTACTATGCATAGAAGTTAAATAAGCAGGGTGACAATATACAGTCTTGACATACTCCTTTCCTGATTTGGAAACAGTGTTGTTCCACGTCCAGTTCTAACTGTTGCTTCTTGACCTGCATACAGATTTCTCAGGAGGCGGGTATGATGGTCTGAGAGATTCCCATCTCTTTCAGAATTTTCCACAGTTTGTTGTGATCCACACAGACAAAGGCTTTGGCGTAGTCAATAAAGCAAAGTAGATGTTTTTCTGGAATTCTCTTGCTTTTTCTATATTCCAAAAAACTGATGGCAATTTGATCTCTGGTTCCTCTGCCTTTTCTAAATCCAACTTGAACATCTGGAAGTTCATGGTTCATATACTGTTGAAGCCTGGCTTGGAGAATTTTGAGCATTACTTGGCTAGTGTGTGAGATGAATGTAATTGTGCGGTAGTTTGAGCATTCTTTCATTGCCTTTCTTTGGGATTGGAATGAAAACTGACCTTTTCCAGTCCTGTGACCACTGCTGAGTTTTCCAAATTTGCTGTCATATTAAGTGCAGAACTTTCATAACATCATCTTTTAGGATTTGAAATAGCTCAACTGGAATTCCATCACCTCCACTAGCTTTGTTCATAGTGATGCTTCCTGAAGCCCACTTGACTTCGCATTCCAGGATGTCTGGCTCTAGGTGAGTGGTCACAACATTTTGGTTACCTGGATCATGAAGATTTGTTTTTGTATAGTTCTTCTTTGTGCTGTTGCCGCCTCTTCTTAATATCTTCTGCTTCTGTTAGCTCCATACCATTTCTGTCCTTTATCGAGCCCATCTTTGCATGAAGTGTTCCCTTGGTATCTCCAATTCTTTTGAAGAGATCTCTAGTCTTTCCCATTCTATTGTTTTCCTCTATTTCTTTGCATTGATCACTGAGGAAGGCTTTCTTATGTCTCCTTGCTATTCTTTGGAACTCTGTATTCAGATGGGTATATCTTTCCTTTTCTCCTTTGCCTTTCATTTTTATTCTTTTCTCAGCTATTTGTAAGGCCTCCTCAGACAACCGTTTTGCCCTTTTGCACGTCTTTTTCTTGAGGATGTTCTTGATCACTGCCTCCTGTACAATGTCACAAACTTCTGTCAATGGTTCTTCAGGCACTCTGTCTATCAGATCTAATCCCGTGAATCTATTTGTCACTTCTACTGTATAATCATAAGGGATTTGATTTACATCATCCCTGAATGTTCCAGTGGTTTTCCCTACTTCTTCAATTTAAGTCTGAATTTTGCAATAAGGGGCTCATGATCTGAGCCACAGTCAGCTCCCAGTCTTGTTTTTGCTGACTGTATAGAGCTTCTCCATCTTTGGCTGCAAATAATATAATCAATCTGATTTCAGTATCGACCATCTGGTGATGTCCATGTTTAGAATCTTGTCTTGTGTTGTTGGAAGAGGGTGTTTGAAGTGACCAGTACATTCTCTTGGCAAAACTCTGTTAGCCTTTGACCTGATTTATTTTGTACTCCAAGGCCAAATCTGCCTGTTATTCCAGGTATCTCTTGACTTCCTACTTTTGCATTCCAGTCCCCTATAATGAAAAGGACATCTTTTGGGGGTGTTAATTATAGAAGGTCTTGTAGGTATTCATAGAACCATTCAACTTTAGCTTCTTCAGCATTTTGGTCAGGGCATAGACTTGGATCACCGTGATATTGAATGGTTTGCCTTGGAAAGGAACAGAGATCATTCTGTCGTTTTTGAGATTGCATCCAAGTTCTGCATTTCAGACTCTTTTGTTGATTATGATGGCTACTCCTTTTCTTCTAAGGGATTCTTGCCTATAGTAGTATATATAATGGTCATCTGAGTTGAATTCACCCATTCCAGTCCATTTTAGTTCACTGATTCCTAAAATGTTGATGTTCACTCTTGCCATCTCCTGTTTGACCACTTCCAATTTACCTTGATTCATGGACCTAAAATTCCAGGTTCCTATACAATATTGATCTTGGCTCTGACCAATAGAATTGTCTCCTCTTGCCTACCATTTCTCCCGCATTCCACTCTAAACCCCTCCAGCATTCCACTGTCATAGCTCTGGTCAGATCACGTGTTTGCTAAACATTCACAATAGTCACTTCTCCACTGTACTATGTCCAAGTCCTACACAGCCTTCATACCCCAAATGGTGCCTTCCCCATGAAGCATTGTCTTTTTCTATATAAAACAATCCCTTCTTTCTAAATGCCTTGGGTCCTTGACTCTTCCCTACTTTACTTAATGTTATTATTTATGTGTATTATCTTCCTTTATAAACCAAAGTCCTTGAGAGTAAGAATGGTATATCATCCACCTTTTTACCCCCACTGAAAATAATTAAAAAATCAATGAATAAAATTCAAGTAAGGTTTAACCTGAGGCATACTCCCTTGCATGGATGCTGTTGCTTAACTTTTGAAAGTTTTTTCTATATCCCTATGTCTTCCAACCATTCCTCCCCATCTTGGTCAACCATTGTCAAAGCCTGAGAGTTGCGGGCAGCCACTCCCTTGTCTTGATGCAAATCTTGTTGCTGTAGGACTCCCAGACGCCATAGCAGGCCAGCAGGGCTCAGCTAAAGGGACTCTGTCCCACAGAACTGTGAAATAGAGATTTCTTTGAGGTAGAGTCTGAATTTTTTCCCTGTCCTCTGTCTTCACCTTCATAATTAGCACACTTTCTTAACACAGGCACAAAACTATACTTCACTTTGTCCTCTCCTCCACATCCCCCAGGACACTATGGCTCTGAGTTTGTCCAGCTTTCTGACCCAAGAAATAAAGAAATGTATTAAACTGTCTCAGCATTTATTTTAATATATGGAAATAAAAGGGCTGACTTAAAGCAGAGATGTCTGGAGGAGGCATTTCTCCTTATCCCTGTCAACTCATCCATCATGGAGCAAACATTCAAGAGTTTACAGAAGGAGACAATCTGAACTTGTCTTAAGATGTTCTTTTCTCAGCTCCTCTTTGTTTCCCCCCTCCACAATTGTAGCATTTCCTGGTTTGAATGTTGTGCTGTGCTAGTCACTCAGTTGTGTCTGACTCTTTGCAACCCTATGGACTATAGTGCATGAGGCTCCTCTGTGCATGGAATTTCCCACATAAGAATATTGGAGTGGGATGCCATTTCCTCCTCCAGGGGATCTTCCTGATCAAGGGATTGAACCCGTGTCTCCTGCATCTCTTTCACTGTAAGTAGATTCTTCACTTCTGTACCAATACCAGGCCTCAAAACCCAGTCATTAAGGGAATGGTGAACACAGTCAGAAGAAAGGCCTCTGGTGGGGAAGCACAGGGACCCTTTGGAACAAAGGAGCAAGTCGGTGCAGCTCAAGCCACAGCTGCAGGACAAGCTGAGTCCCACTCTGTAGCCTTGTCTGTGTCTCCTCTCAGCAACCATCCACTTCATGCAATAAGTGTTCATCAAGCGCTTAGCATGTAGCTGCTCTATGGTTACTAGGAGCGATACACAGTGTCATTCCAGATAGTCGAGAATGAACATAACATAGGCATGATATGAATGATCGCCAGCATCCTGGAGCAGGATTTGAAGGGCTTCCCTGTGCCAGGATTCACTTCTTTTGTTGCCAGACTATAGGGAAGTCCAGGGTTTTCAAATGAATGAACAGAGCAGCTGGATGGCAGAAGGAATACCCAGTATCTTCAGGGGTCAGATACTTGCCTGCTGGTATGGAAGGAACTGCTTTAGTGCCAGTATGCAGATAGCAGTTTAGTAACTGACAGGGCCATATTGGGGCTAGCCCACTGGATAGGAGCCTTTGATACAATAATGTGCAATAGAGAAATGGCTCTTTCACCGATGGATCCCACAGTTCAATGTAGGAGATACAGAGTGCCATGCTCTGAATGTATCCTGTGAAAGATGCACTCATCTATTGAAATACTAACCCCCAAAGGTGACAGTACTGGTATTAGTAGGTGGGACTTTTGGGAGGTGATTAGGGGAGGGCTTTTCTGGATAGAGTTAGCGCTCATCTAAAAGAGAAGCCACTGAGTTCTCTAGTCCTTTCCACCATGTGAGAACAGTGTGAGAAGTGTTCAACTACAGAGGATCTTTTCTCATCTTTTTTACAACCTGATTGTCCTAGCACCCTGACCTGGGACTTCTAGGCTTCACAACTGTGAGTAATACATGTTTGTTAACAGACAGCAATCAGATAATCATAAAAACAAATGTAAGATCCCAGTTGGGTTTGAGACTACCATATACAACAGTATCTGTAAATACTGTTACAAAGATGGGAATCTAAGGCAAGAACAATGCTGGAATGCTACAACACTGGGATTGTAGTAGTTCTACAATACTGGAATCTGACCATTTCAGATGGATACAGGAGGCTCCCCAAGGAAGCAAGTTTTTGGTTAAGATCTGAAGGAAGAGCAGGAGTTAGCAAGTCAATGAGGGGATAGAAGAGCATTCAAAACAGAGGGAACAACATGTTCAAAGGTCCTGGGGCACAGATCACTGAGAGAGGAGAAGAGAAAGTTAAGAGGAAGGAAGAAAGTATATAGGGACCAGTGGTGGGCCTTGAGTTCTATCTATCCCAAGAACAATGACCTATCACTAAATGCTTTAGAGCACTGGGGCAGGGACTTCTCTGGTGATCCAATGACTAACACTCCACACTTCCAATTCAGGGGGTCAAGATTCAATCCTTGGCCAGGGAACCAGATCCCACATGATGCAACTAAAAGCCCACATGCTGCAAATAAGACCCAATGCAGTCAAATAAATAAATAAGTATTTTTAAAAAGCAGTTGAGTGGCATTATCAGATTAACATTTTGAAAAGACTGTCTTCCTAGTCGCCTTGGAAATGGCTGTGCCTGGAGTAGGAGGCTGAGGGTAGACACTTCACTGGCCAACACCAGGGACCTCCTAAGAGCCTATCAATATATATGCAGTGTGTTCCTCAGGGCTCTGATCTCATCCTGGGAGGGAAGAGCTCCCTCCATAAGACAAGGCTCTGACAGCTTCCTCCTATCAGTGAAAATAGAGTGAGTGTGCAGTAGGGACAAAAACATATAGTGGTTTAAAGAATGATATGCTCTCAACCTCTTCCTTAATTGTTATAAACTATCATTTATTTAGCACACACCCCAAGGGCCAAGCCCCTGACTAATCATTGCTGCCCATTGCCTTCAAAGAAAGGCAATGCCAAAGAATGTTTAAACTGCTGCACAATTGCACTCATCTCACATGCTAGTAAAGTAATGCTCAAATTCTCCAAGCCAGGCTTCAGCAATATGTGAACCATGAACTTCCAGATGTTCAAGATGGTTTTAGAAAAGGCAGAGGAACTGGAGATCAAATGCCAACATCTGCTGGATCATCGAAAAAGCAAGAGAGTTCCAGAAAAACATCTATTTCTGCTTTATTGACTATGCCAAAGCCTTTGACTGTGTGGATCACAACAAACTGTGAAAAATTCTGAAAGAGATGGGAATACCAGACCACCTGACCTGCCTCTTGAGAAACCTATATGCAGGTCAGGAAGCAACAGTTAGAACTGGATATGGATTAACAGACTGGTTCCAAATACGAAAAGGAGTACATCAAGGCTGTATATTGTCACCCTGCTTATTTAACTTTTATGCAGAGTACATCATGAGAAACGCTGGGCTGGAAGAAGCACAAGCTGGAATCCAGATTTCCAGGAGAAATCTCAATAACCTCAGATATGCAGATGACACCACCCTTATGGCAGAAAGTGAAGAGGAACTAAAAAGCCTCTTGATGAAAGTGAAAGAGGAGAGTGAAAAAGCTGGCTTGAAGCTCAACATTCAGAAAACAAAGATAATGGCATCTGGTCCCATCACTTCGTGGGAAATAGATGGGGAAACAGTGGAAACAGTCTCAGACTTTATTTTGGGGGGCTCCAAAATCACTGCAGATGGTGATTGCAGCCAGGAAATTAAAAGACGCTTACTCCTTGGAAGGAAAGTTATGACCAACCTAGATAGCACATTCAAAAGCAGAGACATTACTTTGCCAACAAAGGTTCATCTAGTCAAGGCTATGGTTTTTCCTGTGGTCATGTATGGATGTGCGAGTTGGACTGTGAAGAAGGCTGAGTGCCGAAGAATTGATGCTTTTGAGCTGTGGTATTGGAGAAGACTCTTGAAAGTTCTCTTGGACTGCAAGGAGATCCAGCCAGTCCATTCTGAAGGAGATCAGCCCTGGGATTTCTTTGGAAGGAATGATGCTAAAGCTGAAACTCCAGTACTTTGGGCACCTCATGCGAAGAGTTGACTCATTGGAAAAGACTCTGATGCTGGGAGGGATTGGGGGCAGGAGGAGAAGGGGATGACAGAGGATGAGATGGCTGGATGGCATCACTGACTCGATGGACATGAATCTGAGTGAACTCCAGGAGTTGGTGATGGACAGGGAGGCCTGGCGTGCTGCGATTCATGGGGTCGCAAAGAGTCAGACACAAATGAGCGACTGAACTGCCATGTTCACTGGCCTTCTTAATGTTCAGGCTGATCCACCAACATAGGCATTATCAACTCCATTTTACAAGGTGGGCATTCATATTCAGGGAGTTAACTTGCCAAGGAGTCAACAGTCATGTCTTTCTGATTCTTGCTCTTTTGTTTTTAACCCAATACTGGTTATTAAATGTGAATATGTGGTTGGTTGCATGATGTGTGCCACGCTTCAAAAGATACTGTCTTACCCAGAAAAAAGTGCAGTCTGATGGAGAGGGGATCACAAGCACATATATACATTTAGGCAACTAAATATAACACAATTAAAATCATACAGAATTTGTTCTTCATGAAAGAGTGGTGGCTGTCTATATTTAGTCATATTGCATTTGGCTCAGCATCTCTATGAGGAAGGAATGAACCAAGTTGAAAGCCAACTTTACTGAGTGACAGTTGTGTGCCAGGTATTGAGCTAAGTGCTTTCAGCATATTAACTCAATGAAATCCTCATAGCAAGCTCACCAGGAAGGCAATACTATTGTCTGTATTTTGCAGATGGGGAAAGTGGGGCTCATATCAGTCAAAAAAAAAAAAAAGAATCCCCAGGATCACAAGTAAATCACCAGACGATAAATAACTTGTGAAGGGAGAGTAAACTAATACTGCTGATGGCTGACTTTCAATCTACAGGAAACTGGAGATAGATTCTAAAATGGAAAACCAAACTCTGTGCTGATGTAAGACACAGAGCATTAAAACTGACCCTAAACACCCCAACCACAGGAGTCTGACTGCAAAACAGGTTAGCTTCCCAGAGCCAGGCTCTATGGGCAAACTGTTCCTACTTCTTGGAGTTGTTTTGACATTAAAATGTGAAAGTTCTTAAAATAAGGAAGAGGGTAGAGACTCCAAGGAATGTTAAAATAATTTGTGGCAAAACAGAGAAAGTTAAACATTCATTAAGGGGTTTTCATTTCAAATGATCGTTTTACCATATCAATGTCTAAATTGGGGAGCAGAGAGAAGAGGAAGAAACTCTTACTTAATCCCTTTCCTGAATTGGCCACAGAGAACGCTCAGAGACCCATGGAGGTTTCAAGCCCCTCCTGTAGAAGCTGGGGTCCACAGATGCAGAGACCCTACACACGTCTCCCTGGCTGCCTGTTCACCTAACCAGAGCCAAGCCAGCTTTGCCAACTGTCAGCACACCAACCCTGGCTGCCTCCAGCACGCACTTAGGGATCCTATGCATATATCTTTTCCCAGAGGCAGAGCTTTGCCCTGGATTATATCTTCATTATTTCTCCCCTAAGTGCAAAGAACAAATGTTGGGCTCCCAAATCCTAGGAAATATCTGAAACCCAACCCAGCAGATATCCATAAATTAAGTAATGTCCAGCCTCAAATATAAGCTGTCATTTCCAAAAGCCTGGAGGGTGTGTATGTCCAGGGAACAGTCTAGAATGAACACCCTCTACTCTGGTGTTCAGATCTATGTTGCTCATCGGAGTTCTTTCAGCTCCTTTGCACTAGAGGTACTGGTAGCCTCACAGCTGAAAGTCACCCTCTTATTCACTGCCTTCAGAGCCGACTTTCTGCTGGTTCCCTGGGTGAACGCTCAACATTCTCAATATGCTCAAAGGCTTGCCTACCTTGGAATTAATTTATTCATTCATATATCTCACCATGAATTTATCAGCTATTCTTTGAATGCTTATGTGCCAGGCATGGAGCTAGACACACTGATAGTACATCAACGAGCAAGCAATCACTAGAATTTTAGCCTTCAGATTTATTCAACTTTTCATCATGATTGCATCTTGACATGCTGCCCAGTAGAAGACTGATTAGAATACATCATTACATCAGCACCGATTGCTGTATCAGTGCCCTGGAAGTTTGGGGCAGAATGCTTGCAGAAAAGCAAGCCTGGGAAGACTCAGGGACTCCTGGGGGTACTGTCACCTGGAAGGTGGTGTCAACAGACCCAAGATGAGAAAACAGAAACCCAGAAAATAAAATACAAATGCCCCCACCAAACTCTGCTGTAATGGATAGGCCACATCCTCACTCACTCAAAAGCACCAGCTGTGGAATGATACGGTATCATGCTGGGTACCAGAGGCTACAAAACACCCAAAGGTTAGTTTCCCACACTCAGGCCACTCACCACAAAGGGAGCCACAGATGCACGAAAATTTGAATTACAGAACAAGTGATTCATTAAAGTCATCTCTCACTTGACTCACTGCAATAATTTTCTCATTTCCCCTCTTGTCTCAGATCCCCCTTGCTGCCCACTCTGGCCTCCCTCAACTCTAATTCATTCTCAACATCCTGGCTAGGATTATTTATAAAACACCTCCCTGGAAAACTGCCTGCAAAGGTAGTTCTCAAACTACCATTCAAGAGGCCTGGAGGTCAATCTGAGCCTCCGTATTTACCAAATCCGGATTTTTATAGGTAGGGCCTTGGACACTGCACATTAAACATATATTAGAATAATTCTCATTCACACCTACTCATTAGTAATCCTAATTTCCAGTTTGAAAGCTAGCCCATGGAGAGAAAAGTTGATTGACGGGGCTGGATGCCCTTCATAAAGGATCCTAGCCTACCTTTCCAATCTCATTTGAGGCCATTATAATACCCCATGCTTTATGTCTTAGTAACATAAATATATTCCCTGAACAAGCTAGAAATCTTCCTTCTCCTGTGCCATTTTCATGCAAATCCTTCTGCCTGGAATTCCCAACCCTCCTCTCCCAGTCAAATCCCTACTAGTCTGTGCACCTAGGTGCACATGTGCACACACACACACACACACACATACACACACACTCCACTTGGAAAACTCTTATTCACCTATTAAAAACCAGAACAGGAACTTCTGGTGGTCCAGTGGCTAAGACTCTGTGCTCTCAATGCAGGGGGCCTGGATTCGATTCGCTTTGGGAACAAGACCCCACATGCTGCAACTAAGAATTCCAAGATGTCACAACTAAAGATCCTGCATGCTGTGGTGAAGAGCGAGGATCCCACATGCTGCAACTAAGACCCAGCAGAGACAAATAAATAAGCAAACATTTAAAAGCCAGAACAAATATCACTATCCTGTTATCTTACAGACCCCTTCAGCTTCCTGTAAAATGCACTGTTGTCTTACTGTATTTCCACAGTACCATACGCTTTCTATTTTCCTTCACTAATCCCATGTATTGTACTCTTGAATTTGTGTCAAGCGGCTGCTCTCCCTGTTCATATACACCCACATGCATTTACTTCTTGAGGTTTTGGGGGGTATGGACGGTTCTTTATCCATCTCTAAATTCCAAGTGCCTAACACTTCACTGCTCAACAAATATTATATTGAACTGAGGCTATTCAAATTTTACAGATGAAACATGTAACATCTTTCCTTACACATGGCTAACTTTTAAAAAAACATTTACTTCTTCCTCTCCCCTCTAAGGAAGTCATATGGAACTAAATCTTCCAATCCATGAGCAAAGAATTTATTTAACTCCACCTACTTAAGTCTTCCTTAATTTCTCTCAGTAAGTTTTTAAAAACTCTGGTTAGAGGTTTTGTATCTCTTTTCTTACATCTACTTTTAGGTGTTCAATGTTTTTATATTTTTACACTGTTTTTTATATTTTAAGACATACAGAAATTCAACTAATTTTTGTATATTGCCCTTGTATTCAGTCACTGAATTTTAATATTAGTTTTAATAGTTTTTCTGTAGATTTATTAAATCCTCTATATACAAAAATAATACCAGTTTATTTCTTTTCCAATTCTTATACTTTTATTTTTCTTGACTCATTGCACTGGTGACTTCTAGTACAATGTTGAACCAAAATGGTGATAATTGATGTCATTATTTTATTCCCCATGCTATGCTGACTACGTCTTAATATTTCATAATTATATAATAATATTTCCCATCACTATGTAAAAGCTGAGTCTTTTTCAACTTATGTTAGCCATGAATGGGTGTTGAATTTTATCTAATTTTATCTGTATCCACTGATGCGATTATATAGCTTTTTCTCCTTTGTAATGTTTATGTGGTAAATGTGTTAAAGTATTAAGCCAATCTTTCACTCCTAAAATAAACTTAAGTTGGTCGTGATACAAAATTATTTTCATAGATCACCAGATTCATTCTTCTACTTATCATTTTTATATCCATGAGCATGAGAGAGTTAGCCTATGAAATTGATTTTCTTATAGTATCTTTGTCAAGTTTTGATATCAAGTTTTTCTGAACTCATGGAAAAGGTTGACCAATGTTCTGCCCTTTCTTCTCTGGAAACTGTGATCCAGCCCTCTTCATTTTAACCAGAAATGGAAATTTCTCCCCCTTTCTTCTCCTACAAACACTTTATCTTTGAGGGGAAAACATATTGAACAATAAAAAAGTAAGCTGGCTTAAACAATACCAACTTCAAGGACCTGGAACACTCTTAAAAACTTGACTCAGTACCACCTCTGCATTGTAAGCTACACAAATTATTTCTGTGTAAGTATACTTTATCCTTAATGTCAATGTGTAAATAGACTTCAAATCTATCACTGTATTTTATTATAAATATTCTTATGTCATGTCATCATACTCATTACTTCTTTTGACAAGTACACAAACCCTTGAATAATGTGAGATGGACACACAATATTTAATCCTGCTCTACTATATTCAAGCAGACCTTCAATATAGACTAATGGCATTCTGACCATATATAGAATTACTTTATGCTTTGGGTTAACTGATTTCAGTATAAACGCAGACTAATACTCAGTTTTTAATAAACATTCATTCTTTTAGATATTGCTACCATTGCTATTTGCTTGGTAAGTATGCTTTGCTGTTTCTCTTCTGTTAGTACAAAGTAAAATTTTAGAATACAGTTATTCATAGTCCCTGGCTATGAAAAAGTAATCAACAAACTCTTTCTTATTGAATTCATTAATGAATTAATAATGAATGACTGCAAGGAGATCAAACCAGTCCATCCTAAAGGAAATCAACCCTGGATATTCATTGGAAGAACTGATGCTGAAGCTGAAACTCCAATACTTTGTCCACCTGATGAGAAGAACTGACTCATTGGAAAAGACCCTGATGCTGGGGAAGATTGAAGGCAGGAGGAGAAGGAAACGACAGAGGATGAGACAGTTGGATGGCATCACTGACTCGATGGACATGAGTTTGAGAAAGCTCCATGATATGGTGAAGGACAGGGAAGCCTGGCATGCTGCAGTCCCTGGGGTCGCAAAGAATCAGGCACAAATGAGTGACTGAACAACAGCAATAATGAACAACTAGAAAGTAACCCATTCTCAAAAGTCAAGAGTTAGAAAACTACAGTTTCTGAGCCAAGTTCACTCGCTCTCTGATTGTTAAAAAAAATGTGGATTAGGCACAGCCACATAAATTTGTTTATATACATTCTCTTTTAGAATTGAATTCCTTCAGTTTTTATACTTGAATAGTTGCAACAGAGACCATATGGCCCCTAAATATGGTCTAAATATTTACTGTCTATAATAGTAAACAATGCAAAATATTTACTATCTGGTCCTACAGGAAAAGTGTTCCAACCTCTGCTCTAAAACGGTCTTCTCTAAATAATTGGAGAGTGGCCAGAATGCATCTACCACAGGGAGGCCTATGCAAATATAATCTTCCAGTTTATTGTTGAAAGAATAAAGGAGAATATCAGAGGTGAAGATGCTGGTGACAAATAAAGATTCTGAATTTTTTCTTGAGGCGGCATGGTCAAGTGTGTTTGTCAAAGGTCACAGTGTGAGGGCTTCATCTCTTTAACCAACACTCATTTCTGCATCTCATTGTTGTCCAGCTTTTCTCCTTCTCAGAGGCTTTGGTTAAGTTTTTTTTTTTTTTTCTGAATTTCAGAATTTTCATTGCCTCTTTTTAAATAACAGGATTTCCCTGAACTAAAATAAAAGAGTGACCCAGGCAAGGAATGTGGACTGTTAAGATGACTGTGGCAATTCAGCAGATGTCTGGACTATAAGAAAGAGTGTCTCATATAAGTCTTTCTTATTAAAATGAAGAATCCCTGACTCATGAGCCAAACTGGTCAACAATTCAATGTGTAGCCAAATGGAAATTCTACAATGCAGTAAAATGCCTAAGTAACATTTGTTTTCAATTTCCATTATCCTTCTTCTCCATTTAGAAGGAAACCCTTTTAGTAAGAATTCTAGTGTCTATGTTTTCATAACATATAAAGTAATTTGCAGAAACCCAAAACTTATTATTTAAACATAAAAGTGAAGTAATGCTATTCATTCTCAGCACATGACATGGTACACATAAAGTATCAAGATGTCATAAGAAACAAATGGTAAAATCAGAATCTATTCTGGAAAATAAAAAGCAAGATATGGCATCACAAGTGATTCCATATCAGTTTTCTGGTAGCCAAAAAGCTAACCAATTAATTAATCCTATTTTTTCGTGGCAAATGGTGTGGGTTGTTCGGCTTTTTTCCTGGATTGTTCATGTGATGTTTTCCTAGTCATCATGTTAAACTGAATAACAGATTTTTAGTAATGCACTATATAGTCCCCAAATCCAACTATATGTATGAGCACAAGAACAGAAAACTATGAGGCAAATGAATAGAGAATAATCCACCATAAAGTAATCTGTAGAGTCAGATAATATTACTTACTAAGTAACTATTGCTTTCTGAATGCTATATTGGTGATGTTAGGGGAAAAAAAGCACAAAGACTAGCCAGCTTATTTCATTTTAAACAAATATGTATTACAATTCAGATATTACTATAGATAAAATAGCAAGCTTTATTTTCTCTTCAAAAGGCATTTTTTTCTTGGAGGATTTAATATATTCCTTGCCATTGTTTTTAAAAACGAGCAATCCTAGTACATTACTTTTCAACTCAATTCAGTAAGCTTTTAACTTTTTAGAATCTTTTATGCATCAAGAAAAGTGTACTTTAAAACACTGTCAATATGACTATATTACCCTAGGCAATCTATGGATTCAATGCAATCTCTATCAAAATACCAATGATGTTTTACACAGAAGGAGAACAAAAATTTTTTTAATTGTACTAAAACAAAAAATGCCAAATTTCCTTGAGGGAAAAAAAAGAACAAAGCCAGAGGTATCATACTGATGGCTTCAGAATATATTACAAAGTTTACTAATCAAAATAGTATGGCACTGGCGCGCACGCACACACACACACATACACACACACACACACACACACACACACACACACACACACACCCAGATACATAAATCAGTGGAAGAGAATAGAGAGGCCAGAAATAAACCCACCCATTTATGGCTCAGTTCAGTTCAGCTCAGTTCAGTCGCTAAGTCATGTCTGACTATTTGTGACCCCATGGACTACAGCACACCAGGCCTCCCTATCCATCACCAGCTTCTGGAGTTTACTCAAATTCATGTCCATTGAGTCTGTGATACAATCCAGCCATCTCATCCCCTGTTGTCCCCTTCTCCTCCTGCCTTCAATCTTTCCCAGCATCAGGGTCTTTTCAAATGAGTCAACTCTTCACATCAGGTGACCAAAGTATCAGAGTTTCAGCTTCAACATCAGTCCTTCCTGTTGAGGTCCTTTAATGGACCAGAACCTGGTGGCCTAGAGTTGACTAATAAGAAAGTAAAGGAGTGAGAAAGAGGCTGATATTCCTTGGTTTATGCAGAAAGCCAATAAAGCCCCTGCACGGGGCTTGCTCTGTTCATGAAGGCCTCAGGCGCCCTCTCGATGGGGTGAAGGTGCAGAGCACCTTCTCGAGAGGGTCTCAGAAGCCCGGGCAGGCAAGTGCATTCAGAGAGCCTCTGTGCTCCAGGGGATCAGCCTTAAAGAGAGAGAGAGGGAGAGAGAGAAAACAAGAAAGACATGGGGACCAAAGCTCTGATGGATCCAAGGTGTTTTATTCAACATTGTGTAGGTATTTATACTGTCTTATAAGATAGCTATTTTCAGCAGAGATAAAATCAAAACTTACAAGGAAACATGAGGTCATCCATATGAAAGAGAGAGGGTTGTAAATAATCACTTTTACCATATGGTTCATAAAAAGGAATAGGGTACTTATCACCGTATAGAAAAACTAATGAAGGAAATGCCTGGATTCCTTAGCCCCCAGGAGAGGCCTGCCTCTCCTCTTAATTCCTGAATATTCAGGAATTAATAACAAACAGAAAATTCCTGACAGATCCAAAACAGCACACAGGAAGCCTCCTGTTAAATGCTTCCTGACACTTCCAATGAACGTTCAGGACTGATCTCCTTTAGGATGGTCTGGTTGGATCTCCTTGCAGTTCAAGGGACTCTCAAGAGTCTTCTCCAACACCATAGTTCAAAAGCATCAATTCTTCAGCACTCAGCTTTCTCTGTAGTCCAACTCTCACATCCATATATGACTACTGGAAAAACCATAGCCTTGATTAGATGGACCTTTGTTGGCAAAGTAATGTCTCTGCTTTTTAATATGCTGTCTAGGTTGGTCATAACTTTCTTCCAAGGAGTAAACGTCTTTTTATTTCAAGGCTAAAGTCACCATTTGTAGTGATTCTGAAGCACAAAAAAATATAGTCTGCCACTGTATCCACTGTTTCTCCATCTATTTGCCATGAAGTGATGGGACTGGATGCCATGATCTTTGTTTTCTGAATGTTGAGCTTTAAGCCAACTTTTTCACTCTCCTCTTTCACTTTCATCAAGAGGCTCTTTAGTTCCTCTTCACTTTTTTCCATAAGGGTGATGTCATCTGCATATCTGAGATTATTGATATTTCTCCTGGAAATCTGGATTCCAACTTGTGCTTCATCCAGACCAGCATTTCTCATGATGTACTCTGCATAAAAGTTAAATAAGCAGAGTGACAATATACAGCATTGATGTACTCCTTTCCCTATTTGTAACCAGTCTGTTGTTCCATGTCCAGTTCTAACTGTTGCTTTCCTGACCTGCATACAGATTTTTCAAGAGACAGGTCAGGTGGTCTGGTATTCCCATCTCTTTCAGAATTTCCCACAATTTATTGTGATGCACACAGTCAAAGGCTTTGGCATAGTCAAAAAGCAGAAATAGATATTTTTCTGGAAATCTCTTGCTTTTTCAATGATCCAGGAGATGTTGGCAATTTGATCTCTTGTTCCTCTGCCTTTTCTAAAACCAGCTTGAACATCTGGAAGTGCATGGTTCACGTATTGCTGAAGCCTGGCTTAGAGAATTTTGAGCATTACTTTGCTAGTGTGTGAGATGAATGCAATTGTGCAGTAGCTTGAGCATTCTTTGGCATTGCCTTTCTTAGGGATTGGAAAGAAAACTGACCTTTCCCAGTCCTGTGGCCACTGCTGCTTTTCAAATTTGCTGGCATATTGAGTGCAGCACTTTCACAGCATCATCTTTCAGTATTTGAAAGATCTCAACCAGAATTCCATCACCTCCACTAGCTTTGTTCGTAGTGATGCTTCCTAAGGCCCACTTGACTTCACATTCCAGGAAGTCTAGTGCTATGTGAGTGATCACACCATCGTGATTATCTGGGTCATGAAAATCTTTTTTATAAAGTTCTTCTGTGTATTGTTGCCACCTCTTCTTAATATCTTCTGCTTTTGTTAGGTCCATACCATTTCTGCCTTTTATGAGCCAATCTTTTCATGAAATGTTCCCTTGGTATCTCTAATTTTCTTGAAGAGATCTCTAGTCTTTCCCATTCTGTTGTTTTCCTCTATTTCTTTGCATTGATCACTGAGGAAGGCTTTCTTGTATCTCCTTGCTATTCTTTAGAACTCTGCATTCAAATGGGTATATCTTTCCTTTTCTCCTTTGCTTTTCGCTTCTCTTCTTTTCACAGCTATTTGTAAGGCCTCCTCAGACAGCCATTTTGCTTTTTTGCATCTTTTTTCTTGGGGATGGTCTTGCTCCCTGTCTCCTGTACAATATTGCGAACCTCAGTCCATAGTTCATCAGGCACTCTGTCTATCAGATCTAGTCCCTTAAATCTATTTCTCATTTTCACTGTATAATCATTAGGGATTTGATTTAGGTCATACCTGAATGGTCAAGTGGTTTTCCCTTCTTTATTCAATTTAAGTCTGAATTTGGCAATAAGGAGTTCATGTTCTGAGTCACAGTCAGCTCCTGGTCTTATTTTTGCTGACTATATAGAGCTTCTCCATCTTTGGCTGCAAAAAATATAATCAATCTGATTTTGTTGTTGACCATCTGGTGATGTCCATGTGTAGAGTCTTCTCTTTTGTTGTTGGAAGAGGTTGTTTGCTATGACCAGCGCATTCTCTCAGCAGAATTCTATCCGCCTTTGCCCTGCTTCATTCTGTACTCCAAGGCCAAATATGCCTGTTACTCCAGGTGTTTCCTGATTTCCTACTTTTGCATTCCAGTCCCCTATAATGAAAAGGACATTTTTTTGGGGGGGGGGGTGGTGTTAATTCTAGAAGGTCTTGTAGGTCTTCATAGAATTGTTCAACTTCTGTGTCTTCAGCATTACTGGTTGGGGCATAGACTTGAATTACCATGATATTGAATGGTTTGCCTTGGAAATGAACAGAGATCATTCTGTCGTTTTTGAGACTGCATCCAAGTACTGCATTTTGGACTCTTTTGTTGACTACAATGGCTACTAAGGGATTCTTGCCCACAATAGTAGATACAATGGTCATCTGAGTTAAATTCACCCATTCCAGTCCATTTTAGTTTGCTGATTCCTAAAATGTCAACATTCACTCCTGCCATCTCCTGCTTGATCACTTCCAATTTGCCTTGATTCATGGACCTAACATTCCAGGTTCCTATGCAGTATTGCTCTTTACAGTATCAGACCTTACATCCATCACCAGTCACATCCACAACTGGGTATTGTTTTTGCTTTGTTCTGTCTCTTCATTCTTTCTGGAGTTATTTCTCCACTGATCTCCAGTAGCATTTTGGGCACCTACCAACCTGGGGAGTTCATGTTTCAGTGTCATATCTTTTTGTCTTTTCATACTGTTCATGAGGTTCTCAAGGCAGGAATACTGAAGTGGTTTGCCATTCCCTTCTCCAGTGGACCACATTTTGCCAGAACTCTACACCATGACCTGTCCATCTTGGTGGCCCTACATGGCATGGATCATAGTTTCACTGAGTTAGACAAGGCTGTGGTCCATGTGATTATATTGGTTAGTTTTCTGTGATGGTAGTTTTCAGTCTGTCTGCCCTCTGATGGAGAAGGATAAAAAGGTTTATGAAAGCTTCCTGATGGGATAGACAGACTGAGGGGGATACTGGGTCTTGTTCAGATGGGCGGAGCCATGCTCAGAAAATCTTTAATCCAATTTTCTGTTGGTGGGTGGAGCTGTGTTCCCTCCCTACTGTTTGCTGCTGCTGCTGCTAAGTCACTTCAGTCATGTCCAACTCTGTGCGACCCCACAGGCAGCAGCCCACCAGGCTCCGCCATCCCTGGGATTCTCCAGGCAAGAACACTGGAGTGGGTTGCCATTTCCTTCTCCAATGCATGAAAGTGAAAAGTGAAAGTGATGTTGCCCAGTAAGAGTCCGACTCTTCATGACCCCATGGACTACAGCCTACCAGGCTCCTCCATCCATGGGATTTTCCAGGCAAGAGTACTGGAGTGGGTTGCCACCTCAGGCCAAACTATGGTGGAGGTAAAGAAGATAATGGTGACCTCCCTCAAAAGATTGAAGGCATGTACTGCTACAGTCCGTGCCCCCTACCCTACAATAGGCCACAACCAACCCACACCTTCACTGGAGACTCCTGGATACCCACAGGCAAGTCTCCTCTGGGGTCACTGTTTCCTTCTCCTAGGTCCTGGGGCACAAGGTTCTGTTGTGCCCTCCAAGAGTCTATTTCCTAGTCCAATGTAAGTTCTGGCAGCTCTATAGTGGGGTTAATGGCAACCTCCTCCAAGAGGACTTATGCCATACCCACACCCAGAGCCCCTGTTCCTGTGGCAGAACACTGCCCACCCGAACCTCCACAGGAGATGCTCAAACACAGTTCTGTCTCAGTCTCTGTGGGGTCCCTGGCTCCTGTGCATACAAGGTTTGTTTGAGCCCTCTGAGCGTCTCTGGCAGAAAAGGGGTTTGATTCTAAACGCAAGTTCGCCCCTCCTACTGTCTCACCGGGGCTTCTGCTTTGCCCTTGGACATGGAGTATGTCCTCACAGCTGCTCCAGCACCGCGCACCCACCACTGCATAAGCCACACTTATGGCTCCGAGCCTGTAAAGTCGTATCCAACTCTCTGTGACCCCATGGACTGTAGCCTACCAGGCTCCTCTGTCCATGGGATTTCCCAGGCAAGAGTACTCGAGTGAGTTGCCATTTCCTTCTCCAGAGGTTTTTTCCCACCCAGGGATCGAACCTGGGTCTCCAGCATTGCAGGCAGATGCTTTACTGTCTGAGCCACCACTAATCTACCACAAAAGAAGCAAGAATTTACAGGATAAAAAAGACAATCTCTTCAATAAGTGATATTGGGGAAATTGAATGGCTACACGTAAAAGAATGAAATCTGAACATTTTCTCACACAAGTTTATTTTCAAAACTAAATTCAGAATGAATTAAAGCCCTAAATGTAAGATGTGAAACCATAAATCTCCTAGAGGACAATACAAAAACACTCTTTGACATAAATCATAGCAATATTTTTTTGGATCTATCTCCTAAGGCAAAAGAAACAAAAGCAAAAATAAACAAATGGGAAACAAACTTAGGAGCATTTTACACAGCAAAGGAAACCACTGACCAAAAAAAAAAAAAAAGACAATGTATGGAATAGAGAAACTATTTTCAAATAATATGATTAATAAGGGGTTAATATCCAAAATAAATAATAAGCTCACACAACTCAATATTTAAAAAGAACCAACAATCCAATTTTTAAAATGGGTAGAAGACCTTTTCCCAAGAAGACACACAGTTTGCCAACAGGCACATGAAAAGATATTCAACATCACTGATCATCAGAGAAATGCAAATCAAAACCACAGTGATGTATTATCAACCATCTATCAGAAAGGCTACCCCCAAAAAGTCAACAGATAACAAATTTGGATGTGGAATAAAGGCAGCTGTAGTGCGCTGTTGATGGGAATGTAAACTGACAGAGCCAGGATGGAAAGTAGAATAAAGTTTCCCTTAAAAACTAAAACTGGAACTACCATATGATCTAGAAATTCTACTCTTGGATATATACTCAGAAAAAAAATGAAAATGCTAATTTGAAAAGACACATGAAATGCTTATAGCTGCATTAGTTACAATAGGCAAGATATGGAAGTGTCCATCAACTGATGAGTGACAAAGAAGAAATAGGATATGTATACGTGTATATATATGTATGTGTGTATGTATGTGCTTCCTGGTGGCTCAGAGAGTAAAGACTCCACCTGTAATGCAGGAGACCTGGGTTTGATCCCTGGGTTGGGAAGATCCCCTGGAGAAGGAAATGGCAACCCACTCCAGTATTCTTGCCTGGAGACTCCCCATGGACAGAGGAGCCTGGCAGTCTACAGTCCATGGGGTCACAAAGAGTCCAACATGATTGAGCAACCAAACAGAGCACAACACACACATATGTATATATAAAATAAAAGCCAATCAGCCATTAAAAAATAAGGAAATTATGCCATTTGCCACAACATGGATGGACTTGGAGGATATTATGCGTAAGTCTGATGGAGAAAGACAAATACTATACATTATTACTTGTTTGTGGAATCTAAAAACTTTTTCAAAAAAGAATGAATATAACAAAACAGAAACAGACTCAAAGGTACAGAGAAAAACTATTGGTTACCAGTGGGCAGAAAGAAGGGAAAGAACCAAGTGAGGGGCAGAAGATTAAGAGATTCTAACCACTATGTATAAAATAAATAAGCAACAAGCATATCTTATACAGCTGGCGGAAATGTAGTGATTGTTTTTTGGTAACTTTAAATGGAGTAAATATTAAATCACTATGTTGTAATCTGAAAGTAATATTGTAAATCAACCATACTTCAGTTAAAATTTAATAAATAAATAACAATACAGAACATTGCACAATGCAGATTGCACAATGTACCACTATTTGTGGTAAAAAGAGATGATAAATGTACATTTATTTGTGCACATGTGTGTGCTTTCACATTCAGACCTCTGGAAAAAGTATATGAGGCAAATATATGTGTGTGTGTGTGTGTGTATATATATATATACACATATATATATAATTATATAGTTATGAGATGGTTAGCATGAGTCAGGAAACTGGGAAACTAGGGGATGGGATGTGAGAAGATTGTATTTTACTATATATTCTTTTCGGAGAAGGTAATGGCACCCCACTCCAGTACTCTTGCCTGGAAAATCCCATGGATGGAGGAGCCTGGTGGGCTGCAGTCCATGGGGTCGCTTAGAGTCGGACATGACTGAACGACTTCCCTTTCACTTTTCACTTTCATGACTTGGATAAGGAAATGGCAACCCACTCCAGTGTTCTTGCCTGGAGAACCCCAAGGATGGGGGAGCCTGGCGGGCTGCCGTCTATGGGGTCACACAAAGTCGAACACGACTGAAGTGACTTAGCAGCAGTAGCGGCAGCATATATTCTTTTATTCATTCTGAATTTTGGTTCAGAAATACATATTATCAAAAAAATAATTTTATGTAAACAAAATTGGCAAATGTTTTCCTATTACAAGTTCAGTTCAGTCACTCAGTCATGTCTGACTCTTGGCAACCCCATGAATCACAGCACACCAGGCCTCCCTGTCTATTACCAACTTTTGGAGTTCACTCAAATTCATGTTCATTGAGTCGATGATGCCATCCAGCCATCTAATCCTCTGTCGTCCCCTTCTCCTCCTGCCCCCAATCCCGCCCAGCATCAGAGTCTTTTCCAATGAGTCAACTCTTCGCATGAGGTGGGCAAAGTACTGCAGTTTCAGCTTTAGCATCATTCCTTCCAATGAACACCCAGGACTGATCTTTAGAAAGGACTGGTTGGATCTTCTTGCAGTCCAAGGGACTCTCAAGAGTCTTCTCCAACACCACACTTCAAAAGCATCAACTCTTCAGTGCTCAGCTTTCTTCACAGTCCAACTCTCACATCCATACATGACCACAGGAAAAACCATAGCCTTGACTAGACAGACCTTTGTTGGCAAAGTAATGTCTCTGCTTTTGAATATGCTATCTAAGTTTGTCATAACTTTCCTTCCAAGGAGTAAGTGTCCTTTAATTTCATGGCTGCAATCACCATCTGCAGTGATTTTGGAGCCCCAAAAAATAAAGTGTGACACTGTTTCCCCATCTATTTCCCATGAAGTGATAGGACCAGATGCCATGATCTTAATTTTCTGAATGTTGAGCTTTAAGCCAACTTTTTCACTCTCCACTTTCACTTTCATCAAGAGGCTTTTTAGTTCCTCTTCACTTTCTGCCATAAGGGTGGTATCATCTGCATATCTGAGGTTATTGATATTTCTCCTGGAAATCTGGATTCCAGCTTGTGCTTCTCCCAGATCAGCGTTTCTCATGATGTACCCTGCATATAAGTTAAATAAGCAGGGTGAAAATATACGGCCTTGACATACTCCTTTTCCTATTTGCAACCAGTCTGTTGTTCCATGTCCAGTTCTAATTGTTGCTTCCTGACCTACATACAGGTTTCTCAAGAGGTAGGTCAGGTGGTCTAGTATCCCCATCTCTTTCAGAATTTTCCACAGTTTATTGTGATCCACACAGTCAAAGGCTTTGTAATGTCAATAAAGCAGAAATAGATGTTTTTCTGGAACTGTCTTGCTTTTTCCATGATCCAGCGAATGTTGGCAATTTGATCTCTGGTTCCTCTGTCTTTTCTAAAACCAGCTTGAACATCAGGAAGTTCACAGTTCATGTATTGCTGAAGCCTGGCTTGGAGAATTTTGAGCATTACTTTACTAGTGTGTGAGATGAGTGCAATTGTGTGGTAGTTTGAGCATTCTTTGGCATTGCCTTTCTTTGGGATTGGAATGAAAACTGACCTTTTCCAGTTCTGTGGCCACTGCTGAGCTGAGTTTTCCAAATTTGGTGGCATATTGAGTGCAGCACTTTGACAGCATCATCTTTCAGGATTTGAAATAGCTCAACTGGAATTCCATCACCTCCACTAGCTTTGTCTGTAGTGATGCTTTCTAAGGCCCACTTGACTTCACATTCCAGGATGTCTGGCTCTAGGTGAGTGATCACACCATCGTGATTATCTTGGTCATGCAGATCTTTTTTGTATAGTTCTTCTGCATATTGTTGCCACTTCTTTTTAATATCTTCTGTTTCTGTTAGGTCCATACCATTTCTGTCCTTTATCGAACCCATCTTTGCATGAAATTTGCAGGTTACCTTACAGACTGTGAATAATCAGAACACTTGGAAAATTTCACAACTAATAAAAAATGTTATTACATTTTCTCTTTCAGTAAATCTAAAACAGTTCTTACTTTCCATGATGATCTCTTTTGTTTCCATTCTGGAATGCTGACTTCTTTTGAATAGTTAAGCTTTCAAATTAGATCACCACCTCCTTTGTGACAGGCCTTCATGAATTTTCCAATAGTTATAAAGAGTCAAAAAGAAGTGGACAATATTTCACAAAGGCCTGCACTAGTTCCAGGCTGGCTGGGGACATCGCAGAAAAGGTTGTTCTCCTCAAAGTCTGCTGAGATGACCACAGAAAACAAAATGAGGTGAAATAATTTAGAACTTATGTCATCCTTGGTTAAGACTCAGTTCTCTCTTGGACCCAGAGGAAGGTCATGGCAAGAATTACACACCCTCAGTTTTGCCCTAGCCTTGGAGGTATGCCAGCATTTTAGTTGGAAGCCAGTGGGGAAAGAGGCAGAAGACAATCGCAGGGCAGGTCAGAGCTTGAGATGTGAACATCAGTGGAGTGAGGGACAGGCAGAGCGTGTCTATGTGTCCCAGCCTTTGGGTCCAGGCCATCTGGCCTGATGTGCAAAGAATAGCAGCAGAAATCTCTAAGGAGTGGTGAAATACAGGTTTCTGGAAGTGGTATGGTCAGAGGCCATTTTTGAGCAGACGGTTTCAACCTAATGTAAATTAGGACCCTACCAATAGCTCAGTGACCCTGGAACAGGGTCCAGATGCTGGAAAGAAGAGGCTGGAAATCACTGAGTTTCAGATACTTGTGTGCAAATCTGGGTTGAGATGTAGCCGCAGCAACAGAGCAGGCAACCTTAGCAGGTACAGGGGAGAAGGCTGAACTCGGGAGCAACCAGGGGAAAAATCTGCTCCTGCTTCATCAAACCAAGAAGTCCAGCAGCAAGACAGACCAGACATCAGTCATCAGGAGAGAAGTGTGAGTAATTTCCCAGCCATGGTCCTTAGCTCTCACTCCTTTTTTTATAGTTTTATTTTTCTCTCTCAGAGAATTCAATTTGATATATTCCATTATTATTACTAGACTAATTACTCCAAATGAGGATCTACATGCCTGTTCTAACATGTACCTCCAAGACTTCCCTCTAGGGATGTTTGTCTCCTTGCTTGCTCACTTTATTCTCTATCTACAAACTAGACATTTCTATGGGGTGCCTCACCATCATTATAAACTCAACACGTCTTCATAAGCCAAATGCAACCTCTTCCTTTCCCTTCATTTCCATCATCCCCCATCTTTCCCTTGTCCCCAACCTCTTTGTTCAGTCATTGGTATCTACATCCTCTCTACCATCTGAGTTCAAAATTTAGCTGTTTTTCTCTGCCACCTCCTTAGAAATCCAGAATCACAAACATCTGCATTTGTTCATTTAAATATAATACTGAATGCAAACTAGTGCTAAACTATGCTGCAGATACTGTCAACCCTCCTTTGAAATACACTTTCTTTCTTGTATATTTTCTCTCTTGTATGTATTTCTTGTAAGAATCTCACATTCTTTCCTGTTTTCCACCACCACACATCCAAGATAATCTAACTTAGGTATTCAGGTACTTCAAAAGCTTCATAAAAGGCCTTCATGATTCTGACTTTACTCCTTCTAATCCATTCACATCTTTAGATTACTATTCTAAATTATTTTTTTAACTCTTATTGTTATTTTATTTACTTTTATTTTTTGGCCATGCTGTTTGGCATGTGGGATCTTTGTTCCCTGATCAGGGATCAAACTCATGCCTACTGCATTGAAAGCACAGTCCTAACCATTAGTCCCTAGACTAATTTTAACCTATCCCTTTCAAGTAGGCCCTGCATTATAATTATCCAGTGCTTAACAGTCTCCCTCTCTCTAGACAGTAAACTCTTTAAGGTAGGCTCATCTGCAGTTGTATCCTCAAAGCCTACATTAGTGTCTGAAATATAATAGTATTCAAGAAAATTTTTAAATAAATTTAAAATTTGTTAAATAAATTCTCAAAGGCTTTCCAAGGCCCCTTACAACTGGTTGCATCAAACCTCTATGTCTCTGCTTAGCTTTCAAAGTCCTTCAATGTCTGGCCAAAAGTTGTTTATTACTACTTAACCCTATTTCCCATTACTTGTTTCTTCTGCACACCTCAAGCCCATTTCCTCCTACCCCTATAATTCTTGTGCTAATATCACCTTCACACACTTATCTCTAGTGTTTCTTGCCTGGAATGTCCCCTTTTCCTCTCTCATTCAGGGGATCTTGCCTCAGCACACAGCTGTGGCCGTGTTCCAACTCCAGAGGGGAGGAGGCTGAGGAATGATGGCCATTTATCTCTCTTCCTTCCCCAGGAAGTATTCTCTGGCCCCTCTGCACTTCCAGTGTCAGTGAAAGGACATGTTCTTTCCATCCTAAGGTTTTGGCAAGTTGAGTCCAAGTCCATCAGTGATGTGAGTGGAGTCAAAGGGCTGCTGCTGCTGCTGCTAAGTCGCTTCAGCCGTGTCCGACTCTGTGTGACCGCAGAGATGACAGCCCACCAGGCTCCCCTGTCCCTGGGATTCTCCAGGCAAGAACAAAAGTAAAATCTATCAGAGGCCACAAGAGATCCTTAGTTTAGCACCATTCCTGCAACACCAAGTTCAGCAGGGTGGGTGGAGGAAGGTGCAAGGGAGGTCACAGCCTGTCAGATTTGCCAGAGGCTAGCAACAAGACACAGGTGCTCATCTGCCTCCTGTGTCCCTAGCTCACCCACTCCTTGGGTAAAAATCGGGCACTTGGCAAACCTGATTTCTCATCTCAACACCCTTCTACTTCCCTCTGTGTTGTTATTATCTGAAAAATAAAGAATCTGAAACAGCCCTTCAAAAATGGCAGAGCCAAAGTTTTGGAGGTGAGTGAAAGGACATGCTAGAGGCAACAGATGATTCTAAACATCCAAGAAGACAGCAGTCAAATCCTAACATCCATTCTATCCTGACTATCCCACTGCATTATGATTAAGCCCAAGTTCATTGCAAATTAAAATGTTCGCTATGTGCCGAACACTATGGGAGATTGTAGGTAGAGAGGGTGAGTGAGACATGGTTTCTGGTGTCCCACCACTTCAGTATCCCAACACCTCCACAGCAAGCCACATGTGCCTCCTGGGTCTCTTTGGTCCCCACTTGCACCCTGACCTCACTTCACATCCCTTCCCCAGGCATCTAGATTTTCCTATGCAAGACCTACCTCATAGACTTGACCTATTGCATTTTTCTTTTCTCCCTTAACTTCCAAAACTCTCTTTGACCTTGTACTCTGATTCTCCTTTGCTTCCAGCTTTTCTCACACTCAGCTCTGGTTACAAAAATCCCGACTGGTGATGGCTTCAGATTTAAAGGTCTTGAATGTCACTGAATTGTTCACTTTAAAATAGTTAAAATGATAAACTTTATGCATATTTTACCACCATAAAAGAATAATCCCAGGTCCAACCATAAGCCTCCAGTCCTGACCCTGGAAGCAAAGATCAGTCATCTGTTGTGATGAAACCCAGAGTAAAGTAGAGGAAACACAATCCACACAAACATTAATTCAGTAAACAATCTACCACATGCTAAACCCTGCACTGAGAACTAAGAACTCAAGGCCTGTACTATCTTTATTAAGGTTTTAATTTAGCCTGGGCAATAGTCATCAAGCAAATAGGCATAGAATTAAATAATTCATTAGGAGAATGATAAACACTACGAAGGGATCTGCAGGGTCTTATGAGAGTACCTAACAGGCAGATATGAGCTGGCCTGGGGGTTCTAGTAGGCTTCTCTGATACAGTGATGTTAAAGATGACATTTAAAAGATGAGTAGACTTTAGCCAGGCAAAGGGGTGTGATGGGATGGTCAGGGGGCAGAACATTCTAAGCTGGGGAACCGCAGGAGTAAAGCAAGACTTCTCCCAAAAGGTCAACAGCGACATGATCCCTTTGAAGGTCTGCCAGAAGCCAGTGTAGGCAGTGAAGGGAGAGAGGCTAGTTGCCTCACATAAGCTCCACCTGCTAGAAGCCCAAAATCTAAAGGCAATTCAAAGACATTCAGAGGACGGAGGCAATGTCTTCTGAATGGGGGGAAAGATAAGTTTTTTAAAAACAAAAACATAAAGTTAATATTTGGAGGGAATCAGGGACTCATGACTGAAGAAGGAAGAAACAGGTATTATAGGGGAAATACAAAACCCTAAGCTAAGGTACCGGAGAAGGCAATGGCACCCCACTCCAGTACTCTTGCCTGGAAACTCCCAGGAATGGGGGAGCCTGGTGGGCTGCCGCCTATGGGGTCACACAGAGTCGGACATGACTGAAGTGACTTAGCAGCAGCAGCAGCAAGCTAAGGTACAGATATGGGGAAACCCTGGGAGCCTTTGGTGATAGGAAGTGGTCTGTTCTGGTGAAGTACAGAGAGGATAATGCAGGAAAATGAGGCTCAGTATGAAAGATAAAAGGGAAAAGTATAAATAGAGGCTTCTTTCAAAATCTTGAGCCAGGATGGTTGGTCCTAGAACAGTGGGTAGGAATATTCCACCCCCTGTCTCTCAGCCTGTCCCCTGTCTCCTACCATCACCATGGATGACTGTACACACCAAACCACCAGCCCTCAAGCATCTGCATCATGGCAATGCCACCCCTTTAGAGGGACTTGGCCCTCCAAGACCTCAAGTCCCAGTGCCAGAGAGCCCTCCCCTCTGTTAAACATGTGGAAGCAGCACTACAATTAGCCATGGTGCTCAAATGATGAGCGACTAACAGGCTTCTATCAGCACAGCATAGGCTGTAGACACCCATTGACCACACTGCTTCTTCAGCCCCCGAGGGGAATGCAGGCAGTTAAAAAGTCTGGCTGAGAAACAAGCAGGCGCTCAGTTTGGTAGGTGGAAGCATTCCCAGAAGCATCAGTTGGCCCGTGGCTTGACAGTGGAATTCTGAAAAGCTTTGCCTTTTGCCATTTTGTTTATCTCTGGCTCCAAGAGACCCTTCTCATTGACTGTCTTCTATAAACACTCCCTCTGTAAGTTCAAATTACTCCCTTGTCCAGATGGAGGGCCAAGTGTGAACATGCAAGAATATTGTTTGCCTGTTTTTCCTGATAACAACAAAGACTGCTTCCCCAGAAAAGTGCTGCTGGAAGTCAGCCTGCTGGGAGGCAAGCATCGCTTACACAACACTCACGTCTGTGGTAGAGACCCGGCTTCAGCTTCTTGGAGCCCCTTGTTCTCTTTCAGAGGCCTGCTGTAGAGTCCCTGTCCTCTGGCTGGGAACAACTGGCTCTGGAAGGTACTACCACAGGGCTGGGTCAGAGGGGCTACCCCAGGGGACCAGGAGTCCCGGAGACCCTGTGCAAACTGAGGTCAGGGGTGCAGGCCTATAGAAACATGGAGGTCTCCATATTTGCCACCATTTATTGTAGGGCTGGAAGAAACTGTCAGGATTTTAGAGGTCAATCACTTCATTCCACCAAAGAGGAAACAGACCCAGAGAGAGAAAGTGACCTGACAATATACAGCCAACTTGTTTCATAACTGATCACTTCTTTCTTTTTTTTTTTAACTTTACAATATTGCATTGGTTTTGTCATATATCATGAATCCACCACAGGTATACACGTGTTCCCCATTCTGAACCCTCCTCCCTCCTCCCTCCCCATACCATCCCTCTGGGTCCTCCCAGTGCACCAGCCCCAAGCATCCAGTATAGCACCTCGAACCTGGACTGGCGACTCATTTCCTATATGATATTATACATGTTTCAATGCACTTCTTGACTCAAATTTCCATCCAAAAAAGTTTACCACAACCTATGCATTTGTAAAAGCAGATTTTTTTTATCCATGTCAATAATTAGAGATCTAACTTATGTTGATCAGAGAAAGACAAATATCCTGTGATATCATTTTTATGCAGAATCTAAAAAAAAGATACAAATGAACTAATTTGCAAAACAGAAATAGACTCACAGACATAGAAAACAAACTTATGATTAGCAGAGAGGAAGAGGAAAAGGGATAAATTAGGAGTATGGAATTAATAGATTCATACTACTTTATAGAAAATAGAAAAACAACAAAGAACTACTGCAAAGTATAGGGAACTGTACTCAATATTTCATAATAATTTTTAAGGGGAAATAATTTGAAAAGGTATATATACATATATATTCTGTTCTCTGTATATAGAAATATATACCTGAAACTAACACAACATTGAAGAAGGCAATGGCATCCCACTCCAGTACTCTTGCCTGGAAAATCCCACGGGCAGAGGAGCCTGGTAGGCTGCAGTCCATGGGTTCGCTAAGAGTCGGACACGACTGAGCGTCTTCACTTTCACTTTTCACTCTCATGCATTGGAGAAGGAAATGGCAACCCACTCCAGTGTTCTTGCCTGGAGAATCCCAAGGACAGGGCAGCTTGGTGGGCTGCCATCTATGGGGTCGCACAGAGTCGGACATGACTGAAGTGACTTAGCAGCAACACAACACTGTAGATCAACTATACTACAATTAGAAACTAAAGATTTAATATTCTTTGACAGAGAAGCAAAAAATTTTATAGTAAGATCCCTTTGGTTAGTTTTCTAAATTAAAGTTGTGGAGAAACTGTATTAGAAGCATTTTTCTAGTTTCAGAATATATGCTGAAAATTACAGCTTACTTTATAAGGATTGAATGGCCTCAAGTATTAAAAATCAAAATAGAACAACTTTCCTGAATCATCTAGAAATTGGGCTGTTTGCTCTCTAGGGGTGACATTTTACCCAGAAACTGCATTCACAGTACAGAGATTTTGGATAAGAGTGATGGTGTCAGAGACCAAAACATCACCGTCTCCTCTCCATGACTATACCTTTCTTCCTTCCGTAGCTTCCCTGTAGTTTTATCATGATTATTATCACGACTATGGAAATGCAGTTCATTGCCAAGCCCAGTAGCACGTTGTGACTGCTTTTGTTGTTTCTTGAACATTTCCCTGCAGAGATGACTCTCTTCTCCCCCTCTTCTTTGGCTATTCAATTCACCAGCTAAGAAAGCCTTTTTGTACCCTGAAACAGCTCGTAATATGATTCTCGATTCAACTGTCTACTTGGTAAGTCAGTCAGATAACCTACCAACTCCATTTCCTCCCAGAAGCATCCCTTGGGGAATATTTTACATCATGCTTTGTAATGACTTAAATTCCTCTCCAATAAGAAAGGTAAGGCCCTGTAAACCTCTCCCCCAGCTCCTGCATTAGAAGCCTGCTTTTTAGAAAAACCAATGGTGTGATGCTCAAGTTCTAGGGATACTTTTCCTCCAGCCTTCTAGAAAAATAATGTTGGAAGAAACAAAGGTTCTCTAGTGTCTTAGAGCCCATTTGTCCTCAGACCACATGCAGCTCCCCTGACTCCACAGGGGTAGCAGAGAATGAGAAGTCTTCATGTCTGAAGGAATCGGGTCTCTGTCGCCTGTAAGCCAACACAGAGGACATGATTCTGAGTGTCCTTATCCTCAGTCTGGGCAATGCAGGCAATAACACCTATTCTGTTGTTCAATCACTAAGTTATATCCAACTCTTTGCAACCCCGTTTACTGCAGCAACCCCATTTACTTCCTTATCCTTCACTATCTCCCAGAGTTTGCTTAAATTCTTGTCCATTGAGTCAGTGATGCCATCCAACCATCTTATCCTCAGCCAGCTTCTTCTTTTGCCCTCAATCTTTCCCAGCATCAGGGTCTTTTCCAATGAGTCAGCTCTTCGCATCAGGTGGCCAAAGTATTGGAGCTTCAGCTTCAGCATTCGTCCTTCCAGTGAATATTCAGGGTTGATTTCCTTTAGGATTGACTGATTTGATCTCCTTATAATGCCTATATGGTAATGTTGAATCACTTAGTGGAGACCTAGATACACAACTGACAACAGAATTGAAAAGCATGAACTTGTTTCTTCTGATTCAGATTTCTGGCAAGACAAACCTTAGATGTCTTAACATTCACGCAGCCCTCTTGAGAAAATGGATTCGGACTCCTCAGACATAGGGAACTTGCCACCCTTCTGAAATCTGATTTTCTAAGAAGTATGCAGCAGCAAGCACAATGGTTAGAGGGACTTAAGTGCCAGGGTTAGTGATAGCTCTGCCAAAGCCTTACCCACAGGAGGTTCAAATAGGAAAATTATTTATTTGAGAGTCATTTATCCAAGAATATAAACTTGAATCAAAGAGAAAAACAACTGTCCAATCTTCTTTATCATAAATGTCCATCAATATGAAAGAAACAACCATACAATAAATACTAACACAGGGGCAATTTAATTTGCAATGCCAAGGAAGAGACCAAATGTTATCTTAAATCACTTATTCAGTCATTATTTCCATCTTTAATATGTGAAATGTAAGTCCAAGTTCAAAGTGACTATGCTCCCTTAAATTTTCTCTGGCTCTCAAAGCTTCTGAGTTATTGAAAGTGAAAATGAAAGTCACTCAGTTGTGTCTGACTCTTTGCGACCACAGAGACTATACAGTCCATGGAATTCTCCAGGCTAGAATACTGGAGTAGGTAGCCATTCCCTTCTCCATGGGACCTTCCCAACCCAGGGATCCAACCCAGGTCTCCTGCATTGCAGGTGGATTCTTTGCCAACTGAGCCACCAGGTAAGCCCAATAACACTGGAGTGGGTAGCCTTTCCCTTCTCCAGCAGATCTTCCCTACCCTGGAATCAAACTGGGGTCTCCTGCTTTACAGGCAGATTCTTTACCAACTAAGCTATCAGGGAAGCCCCCTGAGTCTATTACTGGGTCTCAAATAGAATATTTGAAGTTTTGATATTTGGCAAAACTAATACAATTATGTAAAGTTTAAAAATAAAATTAAAAAAAAAAAGAAGTAGCAATCCAAAAAAAAAAAAAAAAAGAATATTTGAAGTTATGGAGCTGAAAGTTTCAAATAGAATGAGGTTCTAATTCCCAAACCACCCTTGTTGAGGTGAAAACATGCATCACACTCTTGTATTGTCTTCTGAGCCATTTTCCTCCAAATATAGAAACAAGGCACAGAAAAGCCCAGCCCAGCCCAGCCTCACTGCTCCATGTTTGGCCAGGGAACTCATTCTGCTTCTGGTTGTACAAAGTGTGACAGGACAGCAACCCACTTCACTCAGTACTGAAAGAATCTTAAATGGAACTCAGAACAGCCTCCCTGAAAGCTGTTACGTTGAAATGATTATGCAGCAATGATTTTTAACTCATTGTTCAGTTGCTGAGTCGTCTCTGACTCTCTGCGACCCCATGGACTGCGGCATAAGGTTACCAAACCTCTTGGCCCGCTGAAAAAGTCGTGACAGGGAAAAAGAAAACAGAAAACCACTTACTATGGGTTGCTATGACTGGGCTTCCCTGATGGCTCAGGTGGTAAAGAATCCACCTGCAACATAGGAAATCTGGGTTCGATCCCTGGGTGGGGAAAATGAAGGGAATGGCAACACACTCTAGTATTCTTTCCTGGAGAATTCCCTGGACAGAGAAGCCTGGTGGGGTACAGTCCATGGGGTCACAAAGAGTCAGACACAACTGAGTGATTAATACTTCCACTTTCATGGGTTGCTATACACCTCCAATAGAGTTTGGATATGGTTCAGTTCAGTTCAGTTCAGTTGCTCAGTCGTGTCTGAATCTTTGCGACCCCAGGAGTCCATCACCAACCCCCGGAGTTCACCCAAACTCATGTGCATCGAGTTGGTGATGCCATCCAGCCATCTCATCCTCTGTCATCCCCTTCTCCTCCTGCCCCCAATCCCGCCCAGCATCAGAGTCTTTTCCAATGAGTCAACTCTTTGCATGAAGTGGCCAAAGTATTGGAGTTTCAGCCTCAGCATCAGTCCTTCCAATGAACACCCAGGACTGATCTCCTTTAGGATGGACTGGTTGGATCTCCTTGCAGTCCAAGGGACTCTCAAGAGTCTTCTCCAATACCACAGTCCAAAAGCACCAATTCTTCGGAGCTCAGCTTTCTTCACAGTCCAACTCTCACATCCATATATGACCACAGGAAAAACCATAGCCTTGACTAGATGGACCTTTGTTGGCAAAGTAATGTCTCTGCTTTTCAATATGCTATCTAGGTTGGTCGTAACTTTCCTTCCAAGGATTAAGTGTCTTTTAATTTCATGGCTGCAATCACCATCTGCAGTGATTTTGGAGCCCAAAACATAAAGTCTGACACTGTTTCCCCATCTATGTCCCATGAAGTGATGGGACCAGATGCCATGATCTTAGTTTTCTGAATGTTAAGCTTTAGGCCAACTTATTTTCTATAAACCTGGTCTCTAGCACTGCTTTGTTAACACAGTTGTAATAGGAAATTAAACACAATGCAGAATCATAAATAACTTTTCATATGTCAGGCAATCAGACACGTGGCACAGTGGGGAAATCCTGAACTTGACTTCAAGCCCTGCTTGGCCATTTCCTAGCTCTGTGACCTTGGGCAAATACTTCAATATGTCTGTGCTTCAGTCTCCTTGTTTGTCAAACAACAGTATCTCCCACACACAGACATGCCAAAGATGTAACTAGATGCTATAACTGAAAGCGATTTGTGAGATTTAAAACTCAATCCTAATATAAATATTATCATATTAACTGAGTCTGAAACGAGTATACTCTTTAGTTGGCCCATGATCTATCTCCTATTAGAGATGGCGTGAATTGGGAAGATTAACTTTTAGATAGATGTTTATCTTTAAGTTTTTGTGAGGCTCCACTGGTGATTCCTGCTGCAGCCCAGCATGGCAAGCATCCTAGGCAGCCAAGGTAAGGTCTTGGGACCTAATGGGGAAAAGTTAGTTGATCTTGGTTGACCTTGCAATGTGCTGTCCTTTAATCCTGTATAATCATATTACGTGACTACAACCAAACTTACTTCTTCTCTCCATATCCCACTCTTGCTACTTAGAAAGGAGCCATGCATTTGTATACTTTTTACAAACTCTATACTATATTCTGGAGAAGGAAATGGCAACCCCACTCCAGTACTCTTGGCTGGAAAATCCCATGGACAGAGGAGCCTGGGTAGGCTACTGTTCAGTGGGCTTCCCTGGTGGCTCAGACAGTAAAGAATCTGCCTGTAGTGCAGGAAACCTGGGTTTGATCCCTGGGTCAGGAAGATCTCCTGGAGAAGGGAATGGCAACCCACTCCAGTATTCTTGCTTGGAGAATCCCATGGACAGAGGAGCCTGGCTGGCTATCGTCCATGGGATTACAGCCGGACACAACTGAGCGTCTAACACACACATACACTATGTTTGGTACCTGGCAAACAATCTTTATTTTATGTCTTATATTTGAACTTTAATGATCACCAGGGAATTTTTCTCTCACCTAGTTCAGCTTCCTGATTTTTAACTGAATTCTCATGAATTATCTGCTTTTGTCTCTTTCTCTTGGTCTTTTGGTCTCCCCATCCCTTTGCCTCTGTTACTTTGTCCCTCTGTATCTTCGTCTTTCCTGCAAACATACACACACACGTGCACACACCCAATCCTACAGTGTCCTAATTTAGACTCTACGTTTTCCATGTAAGATGTTTCACTGAGCATCTGCTGAGCCCCAGCGTACAGTGTGACAGTCTTCAGTTCTTCTCAGACACATATCTATGGAAGACTGGATTATTTTGATTGTTGTTATCTATATACAGACACCACAAAAGAAATTACTTACTCCTGGGAAGAGATGTCAAACCCTTAATTTAAAAATAAATACCAAATGAGTAAGTCCCAAAGCATTATTTCTCCGTCAAACTCAGAACATTTTAATTACCTTGAAATAAACAAAGAGCCTTGGCCAGGCTAATCATACCATTTTTTCAAAATTCCCTGTCTCCTGTAGGCTAAGGATTTCTACCTGCCCCAGTGTTGTTCATGACTTGAGCCTTTGTTTATTCTACCCCTGCTGTGGTGATGAACCCATTAAACAAGGGAAGTAATTTAGTCCTAAATTTGCATAAGGGCTAATGTGAACACAGAAGTTACCAGTGACCCATCTCTTTAATTGTGTATTGGGCCAAAATGAACAGACTTCCTGCCTCTAGCTACATATTTAGTTAAGAAGCAAAGAAAAGCATAGAGCTTTAAGGACTAGAGTGTTACTCTCCTTATTGAGCAATTTATGCTATTTAGTGTTGTAATCTAACGAGAAACAGAGATTTCCCTTGTCACAGGACACAGATGACAGCAAGGAGGGACAGGGGGTTAAAGACATTTGTATACAATTCTAAGTAAGAAAGACCTATAGATGGAATGGTTCCCAAACATGCTTCAGCCTAATTTCAAGCTACTAGCTGCAAACTAGACTTGAATCTCCCCAAGGAGTGATGAGACAGTCAACTCACCGCTGAACCATTGCTGCTCAGAAGCAACTGAATACTAGCATCTGTGGAATGTTTACCAGTCAGACAAGTGAAACTCAGGGCATAATCCCTCAGAGCCATCGACAATCCTCTTCAATGGGCAATACCTCTAGATTAAATAGAATTTTCTCAGTCCAGTTAAACTGGATCAGGGGACAGTCAGAAGTCTGGGCTCTTCGTGGTTTCATCAATGAATAATGAATAGTTCAAAGTCTCATTTATAAAGACAAAGTTATTTCAATTGAAGGATTAATATCTTTAGTTATGGGGAAAGTTTGGGTTATCTCTTGTAGTATTTCTTCTTTGCTGATCTTTTTATTCTCTAGTTCCTGGAGCTTTCCTCTTTGTCTCTCAATTTCTCTTTTCATGTGTTAAACCTCTTCATCTGCCTTCCAGGTCATTCCTTTAGTTTTTACCATCTTACTCTTAACTGTCTCTTCAACCAAATCTATCAGACCAGGGACAAGGGCGAAACAAGCATGGTCCCACAGTGCACATTTAAAGGAAGCACTCACTTGCAGAGTCTTGCAAGTTCAAGGCTTTTACCTGTCAGTGTTTGCCTCCTACAATTATGCATCCTGGCTGCCTCCTTTGTCTCAACGCTGGTCTTGACCCAGGCGACTAGACTCTAGTTTACCTTATCAGCCACAATTTTTATTTCAATGAATACACTTTCCACTCCTCAGGTTTCTAGATGAATTTTTAAATACCTTACTGTTTTTGATGAATAATCCTTCATTCTCACTTTCTCTCTGACGTATTTGATGATTGCAAATTATTTTAACATATTTTCACATTGCACCGTTATTTCTAGTTCCTCACCATAAAATCTGTAGGCACATTTGTAGGTTTCTGGCTCCTTATGTGTAGGGTCTGTAGATTATCGAGTCTGCTAACTAGGATCATGACACAAGGCATCCTTGTGTATTCTGTCATTTTTGTCTGAAAACTCATCTTGCTTCGGAGATGTGTTTCTGGTGAACTCCCCTCCCTGTCAAGTAGTTTCATGTTTGGTAACATCACCCTGGCACTCCAGATATGCATCACCAAGTTGAGATGTACCTCATTACCAGCCACCACCAGTAATGTCACATCAACACCACGGCTATGTGCAACAGGGCCTGGTTCCCATTCTAACCCAGATGTCTCTTCTCCATCCCAGAACCACAGGAAAGCAGGATCCAATGATGGGTAGTTAGTGGAATTTTTTCATGTCTACTGACTGCCAGATGCTGTAAACACTGATCTCAGCTTCATCTGGGAAGCCCAGCTCAAATTTCTGCCTTTTGTGGGGTGAGCAATGCCTTCATCACCAAATGGCCTTTGAAGCTCAGCCTCCACTGTTTGTATAAAGAATCTGCTGCCTATGAACCAATCACCTTTACCCTCTGTTTCCCAATATAGGTCTCTGTTAGTTCCAGATCACTGGATCTTAGCCTCTTTTTTTGTTTGTGTTTAAAAAATAATTAAGCATTTAAAGGTTTTTTTGCTTGTTTTTCCCCCTCTCTTTTTAAAAAATGAGATACAAGGTAAAAGCAGGGGATAAATCAGCTATATCAACATGATAAGGAAAAATATAATTTATCACCAGTGTTAACTTTTTAATCACTTATATGAGTGGTATAATGGCCCACAGAGCTAAAAGATGTTTGACTTAAACAATCTATCTTGTCAAGGCCACAATAGGCATAATTGCTCATTTCCTGCTTTTGCTGTCAGTCATCTATTTTTGTATGAAAACTATTGAAAAAATTAGTAGCTTACCTAACAAAACTTGTACAGTTCCATAAACTAAAATGTATAAAATTCTGATGAAAGCAAAACTATAAACAGCTGGACAGATACATATAGTTACCCCTCCATATCAATTCCACACCCATGGATTAAACCAACCACAGATTGAAAATATTCAGAAAAAGTAAGGCAGGAAATTAAAAAAGCGAAAATTGAATTTGCCACTATTTACACAAATTATTTTCATCATGTTTACACTATTTAAGTAACATCTATCTTGTATTAGGTATTATAAGTAATCTGTGTGTGGGCTTAGTCACTGTCATGTCTGACTCTTGGCAACACTTTGGACCATAGCCCTCCAGGCTCCTCTGTCCACGGGATTCTCCAGGCAAGAATACTGGAGTGGGTTGCCATGCCCTCCTCCAAGGGATCCTCCCTGACCCAAGAACTGAATCTGTGCCTCCTGCATTGTAGACATATTCTTTATTTGCTGAGCCACTGGGGAAGCCCTGTAAGTAATCTAGAGATTGCTGATTTAAAATAACCAGGATGATGTGCACAGGTCATATGCCAATACTATACCATTTTATATAAAGGACTTGAGCATCTACCGATTCTGCTACCTGTGGGAGTCGTGGAATCAAACCCCATGGGTACAGAATGACTACTGTACTGTGATCACAGGTTAGAAGTCTCAGTGTAGTAGAGGTCAATTCTCCCCAAATTGTTCCTTAGATTTAAAGCAATTCCTATCAAAATCCCACGTAAGCAGAGAAAAACGCATTCCAAAATTTATATGGGAAGGAAAAGGAACTAGAATGGCTAAACCAATTTTGGAAAGAAATAGAACTGAGTAAGAAAAATCATTGAAAATGAAAGTATTAGTTACTCAGTTGTATCAGACTCTTTGTGATCCCATGGGCAGAGGAGCAGCAGATTCTTTACCATCTGACTTATCATATTGTGAGCTTCCCAGGTGGTGCTAGTCGTAAAGAATCCCCTTGCCAATGTAGGAGACTCGGGTCCCATTCCTGAGTCAGGAAGATCCCCTGGAGGAGGGCATCACAACCCACTCCAGTATTCTTGCCTGGAGAATCCTGTGGACAGAGGAGCCTGGCAGACTACAGTCTGTAGAGTTGCAAATAGTTGGACATGACTGAAGTGACTTAGCACATAGTCATCTTAACAACAGTCACATAATAACTGTGTGGTATTGGTAAATTAGAAGACAGATCAATAGAACAATATAGAGAACCAAGAAATTTGATTAATTTCATTTACAATAATTTTGATTCTTTTTACAATAGTGTAAAAGCAGTTCAATGGAGGCCATATCATTTTCCCAATAAACTGTGTTGAGACAAATGTAAACTAAAAGTGAACATCAACCTAAAATTCACACCACATTTAAAAATTAATTCACTTGGATCCTAGACTTAAATGTAAAATGTAAAACTATAAGAGCTTTTGAGGAAAACAATAAAATCTTCAGGACCTTGGGCTAGGTGAGAAGTTCTTAGATATGATACTAAAAGCACAATGCATATAAGAAAAATTAATGAACTGGATGCTATCAACTTTAAAAACATTTTTACCACAAGAGATCCTGTTAAGTGAATGGAAAGATAAGCTCAAGACTGGGAGAACATATTTGCAAACCATAGATCTATCAAAGAACAAGTTCCTAGAAGAAACTTGGTACATTCATACAATGAACTACCACTTATCAGTAAAAAAGAATGAACTTCTGATTTATACAATAACTTGGATGGACCTCAAAAGGGTACACATACTGTATGATTCAATTTATATAACATGCTTGAAATAACAGAACAATAGAAATGATAAACACATGAGTGGTTGCCCAGAGACAAAGGTAGGAGTGTGGCAGGGGTATGTGCCAGTACAAAGAGAGAACAGGAAAAAGAGCTTTTGTGGAGATGGTGATGGTTATACAAATCTATACGTGGAAGAAAACCGCATAGAACTACACATACACACACACACACATAAATGAATGCTGATGTTTTAAAAACATGGTGAAAACTAAGCTTACTCTGCTTCACAGCAATGTACTTAGGTGGATTTCCTGCTTTTGATAATATACTACAACTATGTAAGATGCCATCATTAGGGAAAGTTGGGTGAAGAATATACCTGACTCTTCAGGTTTTTCAAGTCAAAATAAAAAGTTTAAGACAACAATTGTTTACCTAGCACACCACTCTCTGCCTGCATGTAAGTCATTTCAGTCATGTCCAACTCTACGCGACCCCATGAACTGTAGCCTGCCAGGCTCCTCCATTCATGGGATTTCCCAGGCAAGAATACTGCAGTTGGATCTTCCCAAACCAGGGATCAAACCAACATCTTTTCTGTCTTCTGCATTGGCAGGTGGATTCTTTACCAGTAGCACCACCTGAGAAGCTTCACCACTCTTAAGAGTTGGCAATTCTGGCTGGGATCAACCCAGCAGTTCTTCACCCAGTCTCAGTATGGATAACTCATGCCTTTGCAATCAGACATGGAGATGCAAGTTCGATCCTTGAGTTGGGAAGTTTCCCTGGAGTAGGAAATGACAACCCACTCCAGTGTTCTTGCCTGGAGAATTCCATGGACACAGGAGCCTGGCGGGCTACAGTCCATGGGGTCACAAAGAATCGGATACAACTGAGCAACTAACACTTTCACTAGCCAGCTAAGTTGTTTCTGCTTCTGGGACTTCACTGGTTGGGGTGATGAGTGCTGCTAGACCACACATCTCTTCTGTTCAGCAGACCAGCCCTGCCACCCTGTAGGTGGCAGTTACAGGGTTCCAAAGGCAGCAAGAGAGTAAGGTCCAATGCACAAGCTCATCATAAGTCTCTCTTTGTATCAAGTTGCTAAGAGTCCTACTCTGCAAAACAAATCCAACCTAAATTCCAAGGGTGGGAAAATAGACTCAGCTATGAGGGGAGGAGCTGCAAAATGTGTGGCTATTGTTTTTCAATCTACCACAGTCACAGTGTACTTCTGGATAGTGGAGCAAGAAACTGATGTGGAAGTTCAAGATTCCCTTTCTCCAATTTGCTAGTGATCACTTCTCATACATTCCCAATCCTGAATGACAGTAACTACATTGGAGTTATTGGAGAAAAGAAGGAAACAGAAATGTTTTCTCAGAAATAAAACTACCCTATGACCTAGCACTCCCACTAATGGGCATATACCCTGAGGAAACCAGAATTGAAAAAGACACATGTATCCCAGTGTTCATTGTATCACTCTTTACAATAGGTAGGACACAGAAGCAACCTGGATGTCCATCAGAAGATGAATGGATAATGAAGTTCTGGTACATATATACACAGTAGAATATGACTCAGCTATAAAAGGGAACACATTTGAGTCAAGTTCTAATGAGGCGGATGAACATAGAGCCTATCATATATGGTGAAATTAGTCAGAAAGAGAAAGACTAATACTGTATATTCATGCATATGTATGGAATATAGAAAGATGGTACCAATGATCCTATCTATTGGGCAGCAAAGGAGCCAGAGATGTAAAGAACAGACTTTTGGACTCAGTGGGAGAAGGAGAGGGTAGGATGATTTGAGAGAATAGCAATGAAACATATGTATTACCATACGTAAAATGTATAACTGGTGCCAGTTTGATGTATGAAGCAGGGCACCCAAAGCCATTCTCTGTGACAACTTGGAAAGGTAGAGTGGAGAGGGAGGTGGGAGGGCAGTTCAGGATGGAGGGGACACATGTATACCTATTATGGCCATTCATATTGGTGTATGGCTAAAACCATCACAATATTGTAAAGTAATTGTCTTCTAATTAAAATAAATAAATAAAAAGAAATATTTTCTTAAAGCATGCAAAGATGGAGCAGAAAATTTTCCATCCTCAGGGACTCGGCCAATAGATTCAAAAGGTCCAAAGACTAGAATTGTCTTGGTCAAGCCTAATCAAAGTGATTATATGAAAGAGTAAGAGATTAAACACAAAGCTCCCTCGGGGATTGGACTACCTCTGACATTTATTGGTATATCCCTTACAAGCACTACATACACAGTTCATGATCAGTCAATATGGTTATTAAATGTAGAAACTCCACCACAGACCTGGCCTGATTATCACTGACCCTCTAACAGATTAATTAGTGCATAGAATTTGTGAAGGGTAGGTAGGTTGAAAATCAGGAATCTTTTCCAGGTTGGAAATGTTAAGGCTTTTCCTACTTTAAACTTCTCTGACACATACACTTTCAAAGTAGTTGCAAGAATAATTACTGCTACTGCTAAGTCGCTTCAGTCGTGTCCAACTCTGTGCGACCCCATAGACGGCAGCCCACCAGGCCCCACCGTCCCTGGTATTCTCCAGGCAAGAACACTGGAGTGGGTTGCCATTTCCTTCTCCAATGCAGGAAAGTGAAAAGTGAAAGTGAAGTCGCTCAGTCGTGTCTGACCCTCAGTGACCCCATGGACTGCAGCCTACCAGGCTCCTCCGCCCATGGGATTTTCCAGACAAGAGTACTAGAGTGGGGTGCCATCACCTTCTCCGAATAACTACTAGGCTTAGGCAAATTGTGAAAGTGAAGGACCTGACCTAAATTTTAATCAGACCTCTCCAACTTGAGCCCAGAAGCTAGAGATCTGGCAAGAGACTAATCTGACAGCCAATAAGCCCTGGCAATACCGAGGGGCACTTGCCCTTGGGTTCTTAGGTTTTTGCCAGAACTCAAAGTAAAACTCGGGTGGTATGAAACAAACTCTCGGTCCTACTAGGACTCCCCAAGTAGAGGAAGGTTTCTGGTTGTGATGCACACTTATCGAATCTAATCCCCTTTTCCTCATAATGGTATATATGTTTGCACCCAAGTAATAGACAATTTTATTCACTGGATAGTAAGTTAGCCCAAAATGCTTCAAGGAAAAGCTTAACTTCCAAGACACAAAGCCCTCTTCCCCAGTGTAGCAAGTTTTCCAAGGGTTTTATGAGACTATAAAATAAGGACCACGCTGAAAACAAGCAAACAAACAAATGAAAAAGCAACAAAAATTGTTCTCCTCTCAGGAGATGAGCTACTCCAAGCAGCCCCACACACACTGCAATCTCTTGGGCTTCCAGACAGGACAGCATAAACAAGACTAATGTAGTGTGTATGTATGTGTGTGTGTGTGTGTGTGTGTGTGTGTGGATGCCTTTCTAGTGAACTGTACAGCAGGCAGGGCCAATGCTTAAATGAAAGGCAGGGATCTATTAAGAGAGTAATAGTCTACAAAGACTATTCCATGCCTCAAGATGTGGAATTTCATCAAAGGAATGAAAATAGCGCATATGAAGTCCTCTCAAATATGGAACTGATCTGAAAGACTTCATTATAATATCCAGACTTCCAGTATCTATCACAAGTATGCCTGTTTCTGGGCCACTGCCTAGTGTATCATGCCAAGTATTTTATTGCTAACATAAGGTTTATATAATGTTCATCAGAAAAGCATAATAAAAACAATAATAAATCTCACATAGGATTGAAGTTTTGAAGCCTGTCTGGCATTACTTATGCAATATTTTATTTGATACCACCCAACCACCCAGGACACTATTATTAGCTGCATTTTACAAATGAGTAAACCGAGGCTCAAAAACTGAAGGCCACCTACCTGTCAATGACAGAACCTGACCTACCTATACAGTCCATGGAATTCTCCAGGCCAGAATCCTAGAGTGGGTAGCCTTTCCCTCCTCCAGGGGATCTTCCCAACCCAGGGATCGAATTCAGGTCTCCTGAATTATGGGTGGATTCTTTACCCACTGAGCCACAAGGGAAGCACAAGGATACTGGAGTAGGTAGCCTGCCCCTTCTCCAGCAGGTCTTCCTGACCCAGGAATCAAACCAGGGTCTCCTGCATTGCAGGTGGATTCTTTACCAACTGAGCTATCCGGGAAGTCCAGTCACAGACTTACTGTCCCCTTTCTGTTGTTTACCACTGTGGGAAAATTCCACAAAGGGGGAAAGACGTGGAAGAGCTATCTCAAGTACTGAAAAGAATGGCTACTATTCAAAATTAAGAGTCAGAGACCACAGGAGCCAGCTTGAACTGGTTCCCACAGGCCAAAGTTGGCACAGTTTGAGCACTGAAATAAGCAAGGATAGAAATGGACTTAGTGAATAAAATTAGAACCTATAAGTCTATGCTAATATAAATAAATACAATAGATACATAAAATGAAGAGAAAGTAACTCTTGACAGTAGAATTCCAAGTAAAAACTATAGAAGGGATGGCATGGTTAAAATGGCATTAGTAGATGCTAAAACTAAGCAGGTGGAAGTCTTATGAGAAACAAAGTATTTACACAGTATCAAAGTATTTCCCCGTTAATTATTTAGGATTGATTACAAGAGGAAAATAGTAGCTTTATAGCGGAGAAGCTGGCAGGCATCCCCTTAAACACAGAGCTGGGCACACTGACATCATGCGTCTCCTTATGGTTGTACCGAGGAAGACATAACATCACTTTTCTGGCATTTTGGTCAAAAGTGTAAAACTTGTGACTATTTTATGGATGGCGGTCTGAACTAATCTGGACAAAACATCAGAAAAACCAAATTGAATGGCATTCTACAAAATAGTCTGTACTCTTTTAAATGTCAAGGTCAAAAATGGCTGAGGAAATGTTCCAGAGTCAGAGTGACTAAAGAGACATAACAATCAAATGCCATGTGGACTCCTGGTTTGAACACTGGCCAGGCTGGGGGAAAAAAAGCTACAAAGAAGATCCTTGGAACAATAATACACTGAAACATTGTTTCAATAATACAATGCTTCTAATACATTGAAATATAAATCACCATAATACACTGCTTCTTATACATTGAAACATAAATCACCATACACACACCTGGCAGGAAAAAAAAAAAAAAGATTGGCAAACCTGAATATGGGCTGCAGATTTTAGATTAAATATTGTATCCATGATAAGCTTTCAGATCTTGATATTTATATTTTGATTATGTAAAAGGAAGCCCTTCTTCTTAGGAAAAAAGTATTGAAATATTTAGGAGCAAGTGTGCAGTGTCTCCCGGAGAAGGCAACGACACCCCACTCCAGTGCTCCTGCCTGGAAAATCCCATGGATGGAGGAGCCTGGTAGGCTGCAGTCCATGGGGTCGCTAAGAGTCAGACACGACTGAACGACTTCACTTTCACTTTTCACTTTCATGCATTAGAGAAGGAAATGGCAACCCACTCCAGTGCTCTTGCCTGGAGGATCCCAGGGACGGGGGAGCCTGGTGGGCTGCCATCTATGGGGTTGCACAGGGTTGGACACGACTGAAGTGACTTAGCAGCAGCGGTGCAATGTCTCCAACTTATTTGCCAATAGTACAGAAAAACAAGAGAGGAAGCACTGGGTGGGGCCAGAAAGTTCTTAGATATTACAATGATTATAAACAGGTGCACAGTTTGTTTAGCTGTGGTCTTAAATTTTTATGGAGTAAATGACTTGAATAATTGTCTAAAATGTCTCCTGAAAGAATAAGTAATGAAAAAAATTGAGAAAGAAAAAGAGAGGTGAGGGGGAAAGAAAGCAAAATCAAACTGAACTCATGTCAAGAAAGAAAATATAGGAATCCCCTTTAAGTTTAGCCTGTGTCTTCCCCAGTGGCTCAGCAGGAGACACAGGATTCAAACCCTGGGTCAGGAAGATCCCCTGGAGAAGGAAATTTCCTAGTATTCTTGCCTGGGAAATCCCAGGATCAGAGGAACAGTCCATGGGGTCGCAAAGAGTTGGACACGACTGAGCAACTAGGCATGCATGCATGCCTTTCTTGGTCTTGGTCTTTAAGTGTGAAAATTTTCAAACTAAAAAGTTGCAAGAACAAAATATACATATTTAGAGGTAAAGCATCAACAACAGTAGGAATAGCACTCTGGTCCAAGGAAAGATCCATGTACATAGTCACGTGAATGGCTTTCATTGTGCTTCTCTAGAACCCGCTGCATACATGTTATTCATGTTGGCACGCTTGACTATTTTATGGATGGTGGTCTAGTCGTCTCCCTGCCTGAGGACAGTACTGGCTCAGTAAGGCCATTCACTTTTTAAGGAGAGCATTTTATGTGACAGAAGGTGACATGTTCCAGCTTCACGAAGGATAGCACAAAACAAAGGTTTTTTAAAATAGATAAGATCTAGGTTAGAACGCAAAAAGAACTTTAAAAATAAAATAGTTGGGAATATAAATTACTGAGTTGGTTATGGAATATTCTCTCACAAAGACCTTTAAAAGATGAGCAATAATTAAGAATATTATCAGGCACACATCTGTTAAAGGACAGCTCAAGGATGACTTAGTCCATTCAAGCTGCTGTAACAAAATACATAGGCTAGAGGGTTTAAAACACAGAAATTTACTCCTCACAGTCCTGGAGTCTGGGAAGGCCAAGATCAAGGTGACAACCAGTTCAGTGTCTAGTGAGCAGCCACCTCCTAGTTCGTGGGTGGTACCTTTTCACTGTGTCCTCTCATGGTAGAGGGATAAGCTGACCCTCTGGAGTCATTTATAATGGTCTCCACCCTCGTGATCTAAATACATCTTAAGTCCCCACCTCCCAACACTTTCATTTTAGGAATGAGTATTGGGGGGACAAATTCAGAGCATAGCAAAAGGCAAGAAGATGTATTAGAAGAGCCTTTCATTCATTTATTGATGCTCTCAAAGTTGAGTAAAACATGCCCTCTGCCTTTAATGAACATGCCAACTAGTAGAAAGATTAGTTTACGATTATCATTTCTCATTATAATAAAACCTTGGCACCTTATTTCACATTCTCAGGCTTTACAACTTTTTCCTAACATTTTATTATTATCCTAATTGTTGTCATTTATCCTAATTGTTGTCATTATCATTAATACACATGTATTTCTATCCTAGTACCACTGGCACTATACAGCGACCTTTGCATAATATTTTTTAACCACTAGTGATAGCATAAGATAAAAACAAGTTAAAAAAAAAAATCTGCATTCTACAGCCTTTCAACTAGGTATGTTGAGGTGGTAAACAGCTCCCTCTGGGACCTCACAAAAGTCAAATCACTAGACTCTCTTGAGGCCCTGTGTGCTGGCCCCATGCAAAACTGGCTCTGTTGCTGCCATTTTCTGGCCATTGGATTCCCTCACTTGATTAATTAACTCAAAATTGCCACTCAATGGCAAGCCAGACTTCTGTTTCCAATTTCCTTCTCTGCTGAAAAGTAAATAGGTTTGACCACATTTTCAAGCCCCTGTGCATGGGTCTTTTGTGCTACTAGCAAACCAGTATCCGATGGAAGGGGTCTGGGCCAGTGCCAAGTTAGGGATTTGATTTCTTTGTTGTCTTTCAGTAAAACCTAGCTAACCACAATCCCTCTCCACCATTCCTCTGCAATGTGCTTGAACTAGAGCCAAGAGCCCATCCTACAAAATGAAGAAAAATGTAGGAAATAAATAAATCAGTAGCCATGGGGAAAAAATAGGGCTTGTGAATATTGCCCATACATCACATTTTCTTTTTACATCTTTATAAAAATCTCTAGACCCTGAATGCACAGTTATATGCAGGAATGACCCCAAGGGCCTCCCATTCTCTCCTCCCACCCAAGAAGATTATAAGATTATAAACATGGGGCAAATTTCCATGCTTCTATTCCTTGGGGCCTAGCCCTGGCTTCTGACTTTGGGGATGGAGGGTGGAATGGCAAATGCCTAAGAGGTATGAATGACTACCCAAAGAGAAGCGGATGGCTTTAGCAGGCCTGTGCCAGTATATGATCTGTGTGAGCTCCATACCACTCAATTTTCCCCAGACCCAGGGAGAAAACATTAAAAATGAGTCTCTGCTCACTAATGAGGTGAATTTACAGGATAAGAGGCTTCCCTTATGGAAAGAATAATGGTGTCATGCCAGGGCATGTACACTGAAGAAGGGCTCGGGATTTTGTACAACTTCTCTTTCAATGGGTGGACAATCTTTTATTCTCCCCCCATTAACTCCCTACTCCACTCTTCCCCATAGATATTAATAAACTTTCTCCAATCCCCCCAAAAGTGATAGCAGCATAAACATAGACACAAAGAAAAGAAAATACGGGGCATCTACTGGGAAGAGTAAGTAATTAAATTGGAAAACAGAGAACATGAGGTATAGTATGAGGAAGAATGCCCAGGAGTTTAGGCTCAGATTTGCAGACCATGAGCACAAGGCCAAAAAGTTCAAACTTTGTTGATGGGAACTTACTGAAATATTAAATTTAATATTAAAAGATAGAACTTTGGAAAAATAATCAATTTAGAAGAAAGATGATATCACATCATAAAAGAGAGAAAGCTAAGCATGAGAATTAGTACAATAGGAGTGCTTCACCTCAAGGATGGATTCCTGTGACTGACATACAGGTATACAAGGAGCCAGGTATACAAGGACAAGTTGAAACATATAAATCTTTATCAGACAGAAGTTAGCTCATTAGTTCCTGCAAAGAGAGCAAACATCCTAGGAGAAACCCTGTGGACTCTTTTACAAGCCATTAAAGGCTTCAACAATACGTGAACCATGAACTTCCAGATGTTCAAGCTCATTTTAGAAAAGGCAGAGAAACCAGAGACCAAATTGCCAACATCCGTTGGATCATCAAAAAAGCAAGAGAGTTTCAGAAAAACATCTATTTCTGCTTTATTGACTATGCCAAAGCCTTTGACTGTGTGGATCACAACAAACTGTGGAAAATTCTGAAAGAGATGGGAATACCAGACCACCTGACCTGCCTCTTGAGAAATCTGTGTGCAGGTCAGGAAGTAACAGTTAGAACTGGACATGGAACAACAGACTGGTTCCAAATAGGAAAAGAAGTACATCAAGGCTGTATATTGTCACCCTGGTTATTTAACTTATATGCAGAGTACATCATGAGAAATGCTGGGCTGGAAGAAGCACACGCTGGAATCAAGATTGCTGGGAGAAATATCAATAACCTCAGATATGCAGATGACACCACCCTTATGGCAGAAAGTGAAGAGGAACTAAAGAGCTTCTTGATGAAAGTGAAAGAGGAGAGTGAAAAAGTTGGCTTAAAACTCAACATTCAGAAAACTAAGATCATGGCATCTGGTCCAATCACTTCTTGGCAAATAGATGGGGAAACAGTGGAAACAGTGGCTGACTTTATTTTTCTGGGCTCCAAAATCACTGCAGATGGTGATTTCAACCATGAAATTAAAAGATGCTTACTCCTTGGAAGGAAAGTTATGACCAACCTAGACAGCATATTAAAAAGCAGAGACATCACTTTGCCGACAAAGGTCCATCTAGTTAAAGCTATGGTTTTTCCAGTGGTCATGTATGGATGTGAGAGTTGACTGTGAAGAAAGCTGAGTGCCAAAGAATTGATGCTTTTGAACTGTGGTGTTGGAAAAGACTCTTCAGAGTCCCTTGGTCTGCAAGGAGATCCAAGCAGTCCATCCTAAAGGAGATCAGTCCTGGGTGTTCATTGGAAGGACAGACATTGAAGCTGAAACTCCAATACTTTGGCCCCCTGATGCAAAGAGCTGACTCATTGGAAAAGACCCTGATGCTGGGAAAGATTGAAGGCAGGAGGAGAAGGGGACGAGAGAGGATGAGATGGTTGGATGACATCACCAACTCAATGGGCATGAGTTTGGGTAAACTCCAGGAGTTGGTGATGGACAGGGAGGCCTGGCGTGCTGCAGTCCATGGGGTCACAAAGAGTCAGACATGACTGAGCAACTGAACTGAAGTCCTAATGAATATCTTACTCTGGGTTCATTCAGGTCAAAAATTGATCCTTAAACTGGGCAACAACCTTTCCCAATCTTAGGGAAAGTTTTTCTTTTTGCCATACTTGTAGTCTTAACATTTTATTGCTCTGTCATACATGGAAAAGAGCTCCAAGTTTGGCAGTTTGGGGAAACTGAGGGGACAGTCATTTTGAGGTAAACCTTATTCTAAGTCTGTAAATCATATAATGAGAGAGCTAGTACAACTAATCTAGTCTCTGAGTATCTTGGCCATCTTTAGAAGATGTTGCTAGTATGTTGCCCTTTCTTAACCATAATAAATCTTCATATTTGGAACAAATATTATGTAGATGTTGGAATTTCACTCTTTAATTGACTAAATCTGGAAAAACTGGAAAGCCCACATTCAACTGGAATTTATATGACCAAGAAACAGCTGCTATGTGATGAAATGAGATAGAAGACGAGAGGGAGGATAATTTTCTAAGATTGTTTGCCATCTCACTTTCAGTGTCTTCCTTTATGGTATGATTTATTTGCATTTTAATTTTTGTGGTCTGGAACTTGAAAACAATCTTAATAGTCTTTTAAAAATAATTTTAAATGTGAAACAACTCATGGAAAACAAATTTTTGTACAATTCCGTCAGCATCTAGAGAAAATATTTTGTTTTCTTCAGCCCTAAGATGCTGTCTACTAGAAGATGAAAGCAAGACTGGGAATTGAACAGGTATTTTCTCCCAATTAACTAGCTGTGTGTTTGAGTTCTTAATGGTTAAATCTGTGGCATTGCCTCTTCTGGGTATTTCCCCACAATCATGTCTTGGGTAATATGAGAAGGTTCCAGTAACTACTGAAATCATACATTCAACAAATATGGTTCAAGTACACTAGTTAATTTGGGGACTTCCAAATGAATCAGATCATGAAGTTTTGCTGATAAGGATGAAATCTAACAACAATAGATCACATTATAAACATAAACAAATTGTTAGGCAGAATAGGATCAGTTTAAGAGAAATTCAGATTCCATTTCTGGTAATATCATGAAACATATTTGTAGAATTTTATGCAGTGTTATTTTATATCCAGAATATATCCTGGGATAGAATATGTAAAAATACTGGATAAAAGTTATAAACATTTCTCCTAATTATAGCTAATTGGCACATAAAATAGAAATATATCCCAGAAATAATATGAAAGTGTGATTACAGAAGAATAAGTTAGTGCTTTAGCTAATACTTTCTCTGAGAGTATCTGCATTTCTGAATGAGACACAGATTCCTCTCAGGAGACACAGGTGAAGAGAATATCAGTGAATTAGAAGACAGATGTGAGAAAAAACCTAGAAGGCATTTGCATACAAACAAAGAGAAGGGAAATATAAAAGTTTAAGAGATATGGTAGAATATAAGATTCAACATACACATAATGAGAGTTTCAGGGAAAAAAAAGAGAAAAATGGAGGCAAAAAAGTGTTCGATGATATAATGACTAATAGCTTTTCAGAACTGATGAAAGGTACCAATGCTCAGGATCAAGAATCCTAACTAATATCTAATCAGCACACAGTTTATTAGGCTTCTTGAACCTTAGGGTTAATGTCTTTCATATACATGTATATAATCAGATAAATATCGATATATATTCTATAAATATTCATATGTATATATATTTAATTTTTTCATAAGAGACATGCCTAAGACAAAAGGAATTTAATAGGTTGACAATAGAAAGAGCAAGATTATATATAAAGCTCTCTAAATACACTAAATTGTGAATCTCTATTAATAAAAAAGAGTATGGGATTAAGACAAAAAGATTTTGAAAGGCAAAAAGTTATCACTGCACAATTCCCTTGACATTAGAATGTTAACATATAGCCATCTCAGAAGATAGGATTATACCATATGAAGAAAAAATGAGCAGAATATACAAGGATATCTTGATTACTTCAGCATTGTGACAGGAGATTTAAACTCTATTCTCCAGTAATCAATAAAACAGACAAAATAAATCAAAAAGTGTGGCAGTCATTAGTGCTGTTTCACCAAAATTCCAATTCTCCTCCCTCATACTACAGGGTAGGAATACACTTTCCACCCCTTGAAGTTAGGTGTGGCCTTTTTGGTCAGATGACTTGCTTTGGCCAGAAATATGTGTACAGAATGATGTGTATTACTTCTAGGCAAAAGCATTTAGTGGCCAATGTGACACTGCAGAAGCCTTTTCCCTGCTGTGTCAATCATGGAAGCACAGAGTTGGATCCTGTCAGCCTGATTCCTTAATAAAGATCATGTGAGTATGAGTCAGAAGTAAACTTTAACTGCAGGGCAGTTCATTACAACCTAACCCATCTCACATTACAGTAAGGATAGAAAAGAATCAAGTAACAAAATTAAAAGGTTAAACGTGCAAATATTTAGAACATGCACCCAATATTTGGGAAATATATATGCTTTCATGTATGCATAAAGTGTTTATAAAAATCAAAAACATTCTAGATCACAAAGCAAGTCTCAGGTCAAAAAAATCAGTTGTTAGACCACATATTTTACTACTATACAATAAAGTTAGAAATCAAAACCAAAGGATAACCCTATTTTGGAAAAAGATGTTTAAATAATCCATATAAAAAATAATCCATATGTCAAAGAACACAGAGTGAAATTTGGGAAACAAAACAAAAACTAAATTATAATGAAAATAGTGCTTCTTGAAAGCAAATTTAAGGTGTAAAAAAAAAAAAAAATCAGTGTTAGACCACATGTTTTACTACTGAAAACAACAATCACAGAAAACTAACCAAATTGATCACATGGACCAAAGCCTTGTCTAAATCAATGAAACTATGAGCCACTCTATGTAGGGCCACCCAAGATAGACAGGTCATGAGGGAGAGTTCTGACAAAACGTGGTCCACTGGAGAAGGAAATGGCAAACCACTTCAGTATTCTTGCCTTAGAACCCCCAGAACAGTATGAAAAGGCAAAAAGATAGGACGCTGAAAGATAAACTCCCCAGGTCGGCAGGTGCCCAATAGTGGAGAACTAACTCGAGAAAGAATGAAGAGATGGAGCCAAAGAAAAACAACACCCAGCTGTGGAGATGACTGGTGATGGAAGTAATGTTTGATGCTGTAAAGAGCAATATTGCATAGAAACCTGGAATGTTAGGTCCATGAACCAAGGCAAATTGGAAGTGGTCAGAAAGGAGATGACAAGAGTGAACATCAACATTTTAGGAATCAGTGAACTAAAATGGACTGTAATGGATGAATTTAACTCAGATGATCATTATATCTACTATTGTGGGCAAGAATCCCTTAGAAGAAATGGAGTAGGCAACATAGTCAACAAAAGAGTCCAAAATGCAGTACTTGGATGCAATCTCAAAAATGACAGAATGATCTCTGTTTGTTTCCAAAGCAAACCATTCAATATCACAGTAATCCAAGTCTATTCCCCGACCAGTAATGCTGAAGAAGCTGAAGTTGAACGGTTCTATGAAGACCTACAAGACCTTCTAGAACTGACACCCCAAAAAGATGTCCTTTTCATTATAGGGGACTGGAATGCAAAAGTAGGAAGTCAAGAAATACCTGGCTGCTGCTGCTGCTGCTAAGTCGCTTCAGTCAAGTCCAACTCTGTGCAACCCCATAGATGGCAGTCCACTAGGCTCCCCCGTCCCTGGGATTCTCCAGGCAAGAACACTGGAATGGGTTGCCATTTCCTTCTCCAATGCATGAAAGTGAAAAGGGAAAGTGAAATCGCTCAGTTGTGTCTGACTCTTAGCGACCCCATGGACTGCAGCCCACTGGGCTGCTCCTTCCATGGGATTTTCCAGGCAAGAGTACTGGAGTGGGGTGCCATTGCCTTCTCCGAGAAATACCTGAAGTAATAGGCAAATTTGGCCTTGGAGTACAGAATGAAGCAGGGTAAAGGTGAACAAAGTTTTGCCAAGAGAATCCACTGGTCATAGCAAACACCCTCTTTCAACAACACAAGAGAAGACTCTACACATGGACATCACCAGATGGTCAATACCAAAATCAGACTGATTATATTCGTTGCAGCCAAAGATGGAAGAGCTCTATATACTCAGCAAAAACAAGACTGGGAGCTGACTGTGACTCAGATCATGAACTCCTTATTGCCAAATTCAGACTTAAATTGAAGAAAGTAGGGAAAACCACTAGATCATTCAGGTATGACCTAAATCAAATCCCTTATGACTATACAATGGAAGTGCATAAATAGTGGACAAATAGATTTAAGGAATTAGACCTGATAGACAGAGTACCTGAAGAACTATGGACTGAAGGTTATGACATTGTACAGGAGGCAGCGATCAAGACCATCCCAAAGAAAAAGAAATACAAAAAGGCAAAATGGTTGTCTGAGGAGGCCTTACAACAGCTGTGAAAAAAAGAAAAGTGAAGGGCAAAGGAGAAAAGGAAAGATATACCTATCTGAATGCAGAGTGACAAAGAATAGCAAGGAGAGACAAGAAAGCCTTCCTCTGTGATCAGTAAAAAAAAAAAAAAAAAAAAAAATAGAGGAAAACAATAGAATGGGAAAGACGAGAGATCTCTTCAAGAAAATTAGAGATACCAAGGGAACATTTCATGCAAAGATGGGCACAATAAAGGACATAAATGGAAAGGACCTAACAGAAGATAATAAGAAGCAGCAGATAATAAGAAGGGGTGGCAAGAATACACAGAAAAGCTATACAAAAAAGATCTTCATGACCCAGATAACCATGATGGTGTGATCAATCACCTAGAGCCAGACATCCTGGAATGCAAAGTCAAGTGGGCCTTGGGATGCATACTAAGAACAAAGCTAGTGGAGATGATGGAATTCTAGTTGAGCTATTTCAATCCTAAAAGATGCTGCTGTGAAAGTGCTGCTTTCAATATGCCAGCAAATTTGGAAAACTCAGCAGTGGCCACAGGACTGGAAAAGGTCAGTTTTCATTCCAATCCCAAAGAAAGGCAATGTCAAAGAATGCTTAAACTGCTGCACAATTGCATTCATCTCACACACTAGCAAAGTAATGCTCAAAATTCTCCAAGCTAGGCTTCAGCAATATGTGAACCGTGAACTTCCAGATGTTCAAGCTGGTTTTAGAAAAGGCAGAGGAACCAGAGATCAAATTGCCAACATCCATTGGATCATTGAAAAAGCAAGAGAGTTCCAGGAAAACACCTACTTCTGCTTTATTGACTATGCCAAAGCCTTTGACTGTGTGGATCACAATAAACTTTGGAAAATTCTGAAAGAGATGGGAATACCAGACCACCTGACCTGTCTCCTGAGCAATCTGTATTCAGGTCAAGAAGCAACAGTTAGAACTGGACATGGGACAACAGACTGGTTCCAAATAGGGAAAGGAGTACATCAAGGCTGTATATTGTCACCCTGCTTACTTAACTTATATGCAGAGTACATCATGAGAAACACTGGGCTGGATGAAGCACAAGCTGGAATCAAGATTGCTGGGAGAAATATAAATAACCTCAGATATGCAGATGACACAACACCTATGGCTGAAATGGAAGCACAACTAAAGAGCCTCTTGATTAAAGTGCAAGAGGAGAGTGAAAAAGTTGGCTTAAAGCTCAACATTCAGACAACTAATATCATGGCATCTGCTCCAATCACTTCATGGGAAATAGATGGGGAAACAGTGGAAACAGTGACAGACTTTATATTTTGGGGCTCCAAATCACTGCAGCTGGTGACTGCAGCCATGAAATTAAAACACACTTGATCCAGGGAAGAAAAGTTTTGACCAACCTAGTTCAGTTCAGTTCAGTTCACTTCAGTTGCTCAGTCATGTCCGACTCTTTGCAACCCCATGAATCGCAGCACGCCAGGCCTCCCTGTCCATCACCAACTCCTGGAGTTCACTCAGACTCATGTCCATCAAGTCCGTGATGCCATCCAGCCATCTCATCCTCTGTCGTCCCTTTCTCCTCCTGCCCCCAATCCCACCCAGCATCAGAGTCTTTTCCAATGAGTCAACTCTTCACATGAGGTGGCCAAAGTACTGGAATTTCAGCTTCAGCATCATTCCTACCAAAGAAATCCCAGGACTGGTCTCCTTCAGAATGGACTGGTTGGATCTCCTTGCAGTCCATGGGAATCTCAAGTCTTCTCCAACACCACAGTTCAAAAGCATCAATTCCTCGGTGCTCAGCTTTCTTTATAGTCCAACTCTCACATCCATACATGACCACAGGAAAAACCATAGCCTTGACTAGACGGACCTTTGTTGGCAAAGTAATGTCTCTGTTTTGAATATGCAATCTAGGTTCATCATAACTTTCCTTCCAAGGAGTAAGCATCTTTTAATTTCATGACTGCAATCACCATCTACAGTGATTTTGGAGCCCCCAAAAATAAATTTTGACACTGTTTCCACTGTTTCCCCATCTATTTCTCATGAAGCGATGGGACAAGATGCCATCATCTTAGTTTTCTGAATGTTGAGCTTTAAGCCAACTTTTTCACTCTCCTCTTTCACTTTTATCAAGAGGCTTTTTAGTTCCTCTTCACTTTCTGCCATAAGGGTGGTGCCTAGACACCTTATTAAATAACAGAGACATTGCCAACAAAGGTCTGTCTAGTCAAGGCTACAGTTTTTCTAGTAGTCACATATGGATGTGAGAGTTGGACTATAAAGAAAGCTGAGCCCTGAAGAATTGATGCTTTTGAACTGTGGTGTTGTAGAAGACTCTTGAGAGTCTCTTGGACTGCAAGGAGATCCAACCAGTCAATGCTAAAGGAAATCAGTGCTGAGTGTTCATTGGAAGGACTGATGCTGAAGCTGAAACTCCAATACTTTGGCCACCTGATGCAAAGAACTAACTCATTTGAAAAGACCCTGATGCTGGGAAAGATTGAAGGCAGGAAGAGAAGGGGATGACAGAGGATGAGATGGTTGGATGGCATCACCCACTTAATGGACATGAGTTTGAGTAAATTCCGGGAATTGGTGATAGACAGGGAGGCCTGGCATGCTGCAGTCCATGGGGTCTCAAAGAGTGACATGACTGAGCAACTGAACTGAACTGACCTTTACTACTATATGATAAAGTTAGACATCAAAACCAAGGATAGCATTATTTTGAAAAAAAATCTTGAAATAATTCATATGTCAAAAAACAGAGAATGAAATTTTGGGGATGAAGCATAAAACTAAATTATAATGAACATATTGCTCCATAAAAGTAAGTCTCAGGTCAAAAAAATCAGTGTTAGACAATATATTTTACTACTATATGGTAAAGTTAGAAATAAAAACCAAAGAATAACTCTACTTCGGAAAAAAAAAATGTTTAAATAATCCATATGTCAAAGAATACAGTGTGAAAGTTTGGAGACAAAACATAAAACTTAATTATAATGAAAATGCTGCTTCATAAAAGACTCAAGGAACTAGATTCCACATGCCACAACTAAGGGTTCTCATGCCACAACTCAAGATCCAGCATGACACAATGAAGACCCAGCACAGTGAAATAAATAACAATGACAACAAAATAAAATATAAACCATATGTATAACATATGGAACTATATTCAATATCTTGTAATAATCTATAACAGAAGAACATGTAAGAAAGAATATATATGTATATGTACAAGTGAATCACTTTACACTTGAAACTAACACAAAATTGTAAATCAACTATGCGCCAATTTAAAAAACTGCAATCACAAACTGCCAGAATACAGAAAGGACACCCCAAACTCAGCAATTTAAACAAGATGAAGAGACAGAGGAATAGCCAGCAGATAAAGGAACAGGATAAATGCCCACCAAACCAAACCAAAGAGGAAGAGATAGGGAATCTACCTGATAAAGAATTCCGAATAATGATAGTGAAATTGATCCAAAATCTTGAAATTAAAATGGAATCACAGATAAATAGCCTGGAGACAAGGATTGAGAAGATGCAAGAAAGGTTTAACAAGGACCTAGAAGAAATAAAAAAGAGTCAATATATAATGAATAATGCAATAAATGAAATTAAAAACACTCTGGAGGCAACAAATAGTAGAATAACAGAGGCAGAAGATAGGATTAGTGAATTAGAAGATAGAATGGTAGAAATAAATGAATCAGAGAGGATAAAAGAAAAATGAATTAAAAGAAATGAGGACAATCTCAGAGACCTCCAGGACAATATTAAGCGCTACAACATTCGAATCATAGGGGTCCCAGAAGAAGACAAAAAGAAAGACCATGAGAAAATACTTGAGGAGATAATAGTTAAAAACTTCCCTAAAATGGGGAAGGAAATAATCACTCAAGTCCAAGAAACCCAGAGAGTCCCAAACAGGATAAACCCAAGGCGAAACACCCCAAGACACATATTAATCAAATTAACAAAGATCAAACACAAAGAACAAATATTAAAAGCAGCAAGGGAAAAACAACAAATAACACACAATGGAATACCCATAAGGATAACAGCTGATCTTTCAATAGAAACTCTTCAAGCCAGGAGGGAATGGCAAGACATACTTAAAGTGATGAAAGAAAATAACCTACAGCCCAGATTATTGTACCCAGCAAGGATCTCATTCAAGTATGAAGGAGAAATCAAAAGCTTTTCAGACAAGCAAAAGCTGAGAGAATTCTGCACCACCAAACCAACTCTCCAACAAATACTTAAGGATATTCTCTAGACAGGAAACACAAAAACGGTGTATAAATTCAAACCCAAAACAATAAAGTAAATGGCAACAGGATCATACTTATCAGTAATTACCTTAAACGTAAATGGGTTGAATGCCCCAACCAAAAGACAAAGACTGGCTGAATGGATACAAAAACAAGACCCCTATATATGTTGTCTACAAGAGACCCACCTCAAAACAGGGGACACATACAGACTGAAAGTGAAGGGCTGGAAAAACATTTTCCATGCAAATAGGGACCCAAAGAAAGCAGGAGTAGCAATACTCATATCAGATAAAATAGACTTTAAAACAAAGGCTGTGAAAAGAGACAAAGAAGGTCACTACATAATGATCAAAGGATCAATCCAAGAAGAAGATATAACAATTATAAATATATATGCACCCAACACGGGAGCACCACAGTATGTAAGGCAAATGCTAACAAGTATGAAAGGAGAAATTAACAATAACACAATAATAGTGGGAGACTTTAACACCCCACTCACACCTATGGATAGATCAACTAAACAGAAAATTAACAAGGAAACACAAACTTTAAACGATACAATAGACCAGTTAAACCTAATTGATATCTATAGGACATTTCATCCCAAAACAATGAATTTCACCTTTTTTTCAAGCGCACATGGAACCTTCTCCAGGATAGATCACATCCTGGGCCATAAAGCTAGCATTGGTAAATTCAAAAAAATAGAAATCATTCAAGCATCTTTTCTGACCACAATGCAGTAAGATTAGATCTCAATTACAGGAGAAAAACTGTTAAAAATTCCAACATATGGAGGCTGAACAACACGCTGCTGAATAACCAACAAATCACAGAAGAAATCAAAATTTGCATAGAAACGAATGAAAATGAAAACACAACAACCCAAAACCTGTGGGACACGGTAAAAGCAGTCCTAAGGGGAAAGTTCATAGAAATACAGGCACACCTCAAGAAACAAGAAAAAAGTCAAATAAATAACCTAACTCTACACCTAAAGCAACTAGAAAAGGAAGAAATGAAGAACCCCAGGGTTAGTAGAAGGAAAGAAATCTTAAAACTTAGAGCAGAAATAAATGCAAAAGAAACAAAAGAGACCATAGCAAAAATCAAAAAAACCAAAAGCTGGTTCTTTGAGAGGATAAAAAAAATCGACAAACCATTAGCCAGACTCATCAAGAAACAAAGGGAGAAAAATCAAATCAATAAAATTAGAAATGAAAATGGAGAGATCACGACAGACAACACAGAAATACAAAGGATCATAAGAGACTACTATCAACAATTATATGCCAATAAAATGGACAACGTGGAAGAAATGGACAAATTCTTAGAAAAGTACAACTTTCCAAAACTCGACCAGGAAGAAATAGAAAATCTTAACAGACCCATCACAAGCATGGAAATTGAAACTGTAATCAAAAATCTTCCAGCAAACAAAAGCCCAGGTCCAGACGGCTTCACAGCTGAATTCTACCAAAAATTTAGAGAAGAGCTAACACCTATCCTGCTCAAACTCTTCCAGAAAATTGCAGAGGAAGGTAAACTTCCAAACTCATTCTATGAGGCCACCATCACCCTAATACCAAAACCTGACAAAGATGCCACAAAAAAAGAAAACTACAGGCCAATATCACAGATGAACATAGATGCAAAAATTCTTAACAAAATTCTAGCAATCAGAATCCAACAACACATTAAAAAGATCATACACCATGACCAAGTGGGCTTTATCCCAGGGATGCAAGGATTCTTCAATATCCGCAAATCAATCAATGTAATACACCACATTAACAAATTGAAAAATAAAAACCATATGATTATCTCAGTAGATGCAGAGAAAGCCTTTGACAAAATTCAACATCCATTTATGATCAAAACTCTCCAGAAAGCAGGACTAGAAGGAACATACCTCAACATAATAAAAGCTATATATGACAAACCCACAGCAAACATTATCCTCAATGGTGAAAAATTGAAAGCATTTCCTCTAAAGTCAGGAACAAGACAAGGGTGCCCACTTTCACCATTACTATTCAACATAGTTTTGGAAGTTTTGGCCACAGCAATCAGAGAAGAAAAAGAAATAAAAGGAATCCAAATTGGAAAAGAAGAAGTAAAACTCTCACTATTTGCAGATGACATGATACTCTACATAAAAAACCCTAAAGACTCCACCATAAAATTACTAGAACTAATCAATGACTATAGGAAAGTTGCAGGATATAAAATCAACATCCAGAAATCCCTTGCATTCCTATACACTAATAATGAGAAAACAGAAAGAGAAATTAAGGAAACAATTCCATTCACCATTGCAACAGAAAGAATAAAATACTTAGGAATATATCTACCTAAAGAAACTAAAGACCTATATATAGAAAACTATAAAACACTAGTGAAAGAAATCAAAGAGGACACTAATAGATGGAGAAATACACCATGTTCATGGATTGGAAGAATCAATATAGTGAAAATTAGTATACTACCCAAAGCAATTTATAGATTCAATACAATCCCTATCAAGCTACCAACAGTATTCTTCACAGAGCTAGAACAAATAATTTAACAATTTGTATGGAAATACAAAAAAACCTCGAATAGCCAAAGCGATCTTGAGAAAGAAGAATGGAACTGGAGGAATCAACCTACCTGACTTCAGGCTCTACTACAAAGCCACAGTTATCAAGACAGTATGGTACTGGCACAAAGACAGAAATATAGATCAATGGAACAAAATAGAAAGCCCAGAGATAAATCCATGCACCTATGGACACCTTATCTTTGACAAAGGAGGCAAGAATATACAATGGATTAAAGACAATCTCTTTAACAAGTGGTGCTGGGAAATCTGGTCAACCACTTGTAAAAGAATGAAACTAGAACACTTTCTAACACCATACACAAAAATAAAATCAAAATGGATTAAAGATCTACACGTAAGACCAGAAACTATAAAACTCCTAGAGGAGAACATAGGCAAAACACTCTCTGACATATATCACAGCAGGATCCTCTATGATCCACCTCCCAGAATATTGGAAATAAAAGCCAAAATAAACAAATGGGACCTAATTAACCTTAAAAGCTTCTGCACATCAAAGGAAACTATTAGCAAGGTGAAAAGACAGCCTTCAGAATGGGAGAAAATAATAGCAAATGAAGCAACTGACAAACAACTAATCTCAAAAATATACAAGCAACTCCTACAGCTCAACTCCAGAAAAATAAATGACCCAATCAAAAAATGGGCCAAAGAACTAAATAGACATTTCTCCAAAGAAGACATACAGATGGCTAACAAACACATGAAAAGATGCTCAACATCACTCATTATCAGAGAAATGCAAATCAAAACCACTATGAGGTACCATTTCACACCAGTCAGAATGGCTGCGATCCAAAAGTCTACAAGCAATAAATGCTGGAGAGGGTGTGGAGAAAAGGCAACCCCCTTACACTGTTGGTGGGAATGCAAACTAGTACAGCCACTATGGAGAACGGTGTGGAGATTCCTTACAAAACTGGAAATAGAACCGCCTTATGACCCAGCAATCCCACTGCTGGGCATACACACTGAGGAAACCAGAAGGGAAAGAGACACGTGTACCCCAATGTTCATCTCAGCACTGTTTATAATAGCCAGGACATGGAAGCAACCTAGATGTCCATCAACAGATGAATGGATAAGAAAGTGGTGGTACATATACACAATGGAGTATTACTCAGCCATTAAAAAGAATACATTCGAATCAGTTCTAATGAGGTGGATGAAACTGGAGCCTATTATACAGAGTGAAGTAAGCCAGAAAGAAAAACACCAATACAGTATACTAACGCATATATATGGAATTTAGAAAGATGGTAACAATAACCCTGTGTACGAGACAGCAAAAGAGACACTGATGTATAGAACAGTCTTATGGACTCTGTGGGAGAGGGTGAGGGTGGGAAGATTTGGGAGCATGGCATTGAAACATGTAAAATATCATGTATGAAACGAGTTGCCAGTCCAATCAAAAAATGGGCCAAAGAACTAAATAGACATTTCTCCAAAGAAGACATAGGTTCAATGCACGATACTGAATGCTTGGGGCTAGTGCACTGGGATGACCCAGAGGGATGGTATGGGGAGGGAGGAGGGAGGAGGGTTCAGGATGGGGAACACATGTATACCTGTGGCGGATTCATTTTGATATTTGGCAAAACTAATACAATTATGTAAAATTTAAAAATAAAATAAAATTTAAAAAAATAAAAAATAAAAAACTGCAATCAATCAATCAATCAATCAATATATATACAACCATGTACAAGTTAATCAATTTGAGACTGATGATCAATATCAGTTCAAATGGTGACTACAGGAGTTCCCTAGAGACCCACGGTCTCCATTCAGCAGGAAAAGACAGTTTCAGTATTTCCTGAGCAACCTGAAGGGCTGAGCAATAGTTAAATTGTCCTGGCTCTGATGGAAATTCCACTTGAGTTGGGTTCAAGGATGCCTCCAGATTTACCTTCCAACGAGAAATTTCTGGTTTTGTTTTATAAGCAACATGCGGAGAAGCTAAGAATAGGGGAAAGGTAGAATCAGTGATGTCAAGTGTAACTATTATGCAGGTTTCTTCCCATGTGCTCCTCTGCCTGGCCCCTGTATGGCTTCTGATACCAAAACATGACCTTTAAAGAAGGCTTCATGAAATGTCAAAGATTTATTATTTTCTAAACCCATCTGGGAATTTGGGACTGCTTTTAAGTTCCTGTTGTCCTATTGGAGTTGGTGAATTGATGAATGCATGGCTGACTGGGTGGGTGTTTTGAAGCTCCCACTCACCAAGCCTTGGCAGGTTTCTAAAAGATGAAGGGAAAACAAGAAGGGAGGGATATCCTGTTGATGGCTTCTGTTCTCAGAGGGGAGCTGACCTTGCATTTGCCTTTTCATCAGTGACTCCAGTGAGAGTGGTTTTCTGGGCCTGAAGTGTGAGCCACCATGCTCTTGTTAACTGCCCAGGAACCTGGAGGGCTGCCCGCTGCTGTTCTTTGTCCAGAAAGGAATGTCCTTAAGGACTCATTACCACATGTACCCTAAAAGCATCCAGTCTGTCTAAGACTGCAAATCCACCCTACTATTCCCCTTAGATGGTGGTATAGGCTGAATTTTGTCCCACCCCAAATTCTTTATGTTAAAATCCTAAACTCTAGTACCTCAGAATGTGACTGTATGAGACAGGGCCTTCAAAGAGATCCTTAAGTTAAACTGGGTTTGTATGGTGGGCCCTAATCCAATATGCCTGGTGTCCTTATAAGAAGAAGAGTTTAGGAGACTGACAACACAGAAAAACAACCATGTGAGAGGTCCAATGAGAAGGCAACACTTGACAAACCAAGGGAGACCTCAAAAGAAACTAAACCTACAAATACCTTGATCTTGGATTTTTTGGCCCCAGAATGATGAGAAAATAAGTTTGTATTCTTTAAGTCTTCAGTCTGTCTATTTTGTTATGGAAGTCCTAGAAAACTACTATTGATATCCTCTATGCTTTCTAACACCCAGACAGCATAAATTCCCTAGAAAGTTCCTTATGGTCCCAGAAGGAAGAGCAGAGTAAACCCAAAACCCTGGAAAGTGATAGCTGCTTTAATCAGGCCAATATTCCTGATTTTTAACATAAGTTGATCCTTGGCACTCCCTGATGGTCCATTGGCTAAGACTCTCCACTTCCAGTGCAGGAGTCCTGAGTTTTTGATCCCTGGTCAGGGAACTAGATCCCACATGCCACAACTAAGAGTTCACATGCCACAACGAGGATCAAAGGTCCCACATGCTATAACTAAGACCCAGCTCAGCCTAATAAACAAACAGGTGCTGTGTATATGTGTGGTGTTAGTAGCTCAGTCATGTCTGACTCTTTGCAAAACCATAGACTATAGCCCACCAGGCTCCTCTGTCCATGGAATCCTCCAGGAAAGAATACTGGAGTGGGTAGCCTTTCCCTTTTCCAGGGGATCTTCCTGACCCAGGGATCAAACCTGGGTCTCCTGTATTGCAGGCAGATTCTTTACCATCTGAGCCTCCAGGGAAGCCCAACAGGTACCTAAGAAAATTAAAAAATAAAAAAAAAAAAGCTGATCCTTTTGTGAGACAAGTATTTGACCTGGGCTCCAAATGAAAGTTATTTTCTTGAGCATCAAGGACATCAACAGGACATAAGCTCAGTACCTTGGGGAAGCTGCCTGTTTTATTGTACACATGCTCAGAGTCCAAAAGATCCTTTCTGAAATGTCAGTTCTGTAAATTTCTAGCTGTGTGAACTTGAGTAAGTTACCTTATTTATCTGAATTTGTTTTCTCATCTGTAAAATAAGGACACTCATACCTTGAATAATACTTTGCAGTTTGTGTCAGAATTAGAAGTATTACCCATGAAAATTTAGTCTGTTCTTGGCTGGAGAATTAGTGCTCAATAAATAGTGGATAAAATAATAATTATTATTATTATTTTAAATAAACAATATAGCACTGGGCCTGACAACTGCTAATATCCAACATATATGAACCCTGAAACTTCTCTTTCAAGTAAGCTACATTTCAGAGTCCAAGCACCTTAACATACCAGAGATACAACCATAAACATTGCACATACCTCGTCTTATTGTGCTTTACTTTATGGAATTTCACAGATATTGCATTTTTTACAAATTCAAGGTTTGTGGCAACCCAGCATGGAACAAGTCTATCGACACCCTTTTTCAACAGCATTTCCTCACTTCATGTCTCTACATCACATTTTGGTAATTCCCACAGTATTTCAAACTTTTTCTTTGTTATTATAGTTATTATGGTGATCAGTGATCTTTGATATTGTCATTGGAGATGGAGGGAGAGAAATAAACCATACCTATATAAGACTTAACTATATAAGACCCATATAACTTAACATGTGTGTGCCCTGACTGCTCTACCAACTACATTCCCATTTCTCCCCTCTCTTCAAGTCTCCCTATTCCCTAAGACACAATATTGAAATTAGGCTAATTAAACCCTACAATGGCCTTCGTGCATTCAAGTGAAAGGAAAAGTTGCATGTCTCTCACTTTAAATCAAAACCTAGAAATGATTAAGTTTGGCGAGGAAGGCATGTTAAAAACCAAGATAAGCTAAGAGCCAAGCCTCTTGCACCAGTCAGTTATGAATGTGAAGGAAATTAAAAGTGCTACTCCAGTGAACACATGAATGATAAGAAAGCAAAACAGCCTTATTGCTGATATGGAGAAAGTTTTAGTGCTTTGAATAGAAGATCAAACCAGCCACAACATTCCCTTAAGCCAAAGCCTAATCCAGAGCAAAGCTTTAACTCTCTTCAATTCCATGAAGGCTGAGAGAGGTGAGGAAGCTGAAGGAGACATGGAACCTTCTCCAGGGTAGATCACATCCTGGGCCATAAATCTAGCCTTGGTAAATTTAAAAAAAAATTGAAATCATCTCAAGCATCTTTTCTGATCACAAAGCAGTAAGGTTAAAAGTCAACTACAGGGAAAAAACTATTAAAAATACAAACATATGGAGGCTAAACAACACACTTCTGAATAATCAACAAATCACAGAGGATATCAAAAAAGAAATCAAAATATGCATAGAAATGAATGAAAATGAAAACACAACAACGCAAAACCTATGAGATACAGTAAAAGCAGTGCTAAGGGGAAGGTTCATAGCAATACAAGCCGACCTCAAGAAACAGGAGAAAAATCAAATAAATAACCTAACTCTATGCCTAAAGCAACTAGAAAAAGAAGAAATGAAGCACCCCAGGGTTAGGAGAAGGAAAGAAATCATAAAAATTAGGGCAGAAATAAATGCAAAAGAAACAAAAGAGACCATAGCCAAAATCAACAAAGCTAAAAGCTGGTTCTTTGAGAAGATAAATAAAATAGACAAACCATAAGCCAGACTCATCAAGAAAAAAAGGGGGAAGAATCAAATCAACAAAATTAGAAATGAAAATGGAGAAATCACAACAGACAACACAGAAATACAAAGGATCATAAGAGACTACTATCAGCAACTATATGCCAATAAAATCGACAAATTGGAAGAAATGGATAAATTCTTAGAAAAGTATAACTTTCCAAAACTGAACTAGGAATAAATAGAAAATCTTAACAGACCCATCACAAGCACAGAAATCGAAACTGTAATGAGAAATCTTCCAACAAACAAAAGCCCAGGACCAGATGGCTTCACAGCTGAATTCTGCCAAAAATTTAGAGAAGAGCTAACACCTATCCTACTCAAACTCTTCCAGAAAATTGCAGAGGAAGGTAAACTTCCAAACTCATTCTATGAGGCCACCATCACCTAATACCAAAACCAGACAAAGATGCCACAAAAAAAGAAAACTACAGGCCAATATCACTGATGAACATAGATGCAAAAATCCTTAACAAAATTCTAGCAATCAGAATCCAACAACACATTTAAAAGATCATACATCAGAGCAAGTGGGCTTTATCCCTGGGATGCAAGGATTCTTCAATACTCGCTAATCAATCAATGTGATATACCACATTAATAAATTGAAAGATGAAAACCATATGATTACCTCAATAGATGCAGAGAAAGCCTTTGACAAAATTCAACATCCATTTATGATAAAAACCCTCCAGAAAGCAGGAATAAAAGGAACATACCTCCACACAATAAAAGCCATATATGATAAACCACCAGCAAACATTATCCTCAATGGTGAAAAATTGAAAGCATTTCCCCTAAAGTCAGGAACAAGACAAGGATGCCCATTCCCACCACTACTATTCAATATAGTTTTGGAAGTTTTAGCCACAGCAATCAGAGAAGAAAAAGAAATAAAAGGAATCCAGACTGGAAAATAAGAAGTAAAACTCGCACTGTTTGCAAATGACATGATCCTCTACATAGAAAACCCTGAAGACTCCACCAGAAAATTACTAGAGCTAATCAATGAATATAGTAAAGTTGCAGGATATAAAATTAACACACAGAAATCCCTTGCATTTATATACACTAACAATGAGAAAGCAGAAAGAGAAATTAAGGAAACAATTCCATTCACCATTGCAACAAAAAGAAAAAATACTTAGGAATAAATCTACCTAAAGAAACAAAAGATCTATATATCAGATCAGATCAGATCAGTCGCTCAGTCGTGTCCGACTCTTTGCAACCCCATGAATCGCAGCACACCAGGCCTCCCTGTCCATCACCAACTCCCGGAGTTCACTCAGACTCACGTCCATCGAGTCAGTGATGCCATCCAGCTATCACATCCTCTGTCGTCCCCTTCTCCTCCTGCCCCCAATCCCTCCCAGCATCAGAGTCTTTTCCAATGAGTCAACTCTCCACATGAGGTGGCCAAAGTATTGGAGTTTCAGCTTTAGCATCATTCCTTCCAAAGAAATCCCAGGGCTGATCTTTAGAATGGACTGGTTGGATCTCCTTGGAGTCCAAGGGACTCTCAAGAGTCTTCTCCAACACCACAGTTCAAAAGCATCAATTCTTCGGCGCTCAGCCTTCGTCACAGTCCAACTCTCACATCCATACATGACCACAGGAAGAACCATAGCCTTGACTAGACAAACCTTTGTTGGCAAAGTAATGTCTCTGCTTTTCAATATGCTATCTAGGTTGGTCATAACTTTCCTTCCAAGGAGTATGCGTCTTTTAATTTCATGGCTGCAGTCACCATCTGCAGTGATTTTGGAGCCCAGAAAAATAAAGTCTGACACTGT